>NW_021636343.1:0-217817 GCF_004799145.2 Neltuma alba
TAACGAGGTGATCATTCAAAACTACAACCAGGAAAATCCACCATCTCACTAACTTTGAAGGAACACATACTAAAGTACCCAAACAAAGGAAAGATTGTCAGAGGAATACTACGAAAACATGGAATAAATAAGGTTATTTCGGCCATACAGAGAATCTTGCAGGTAGAATCAATCAGTTAACCATTCAGGAAAATCTTGAATTTCAGCAAAAATGGATTGAAAGAGATAAAATCAGGTGCCTTGAAGTATTCTGATAAAAATATAATTTTTATCACTACAACTAACTCAAAAGGAACAAAGAAAGAGACATGCAAAACTCGTGATAAACTGAAAATAATTCATGCTACATACCATTAGAGGAAGAGTTGCCATTGAAGATAGTTACAGGATTGGATGAGGTCAGGTCCCTAATATCTTGAGCTAGTTGTCGAATCTGAAGTTAAAACATGCAGGTTTATTTTGCATTAATTAATGTATTCCCTCTAAAGATATAACTTTAATATGAATTATCCTGCAATTTAACAACAATCAGATTTAAAGAGATGGGGCAAAAGAAAGGTTTTCTCCTTCAAATACATCATATAGATGCTTCTGTCTTGTTCATCAACAGGTCGCTTCACTTGTGCAAAAGGTCAATGGTGGGGCTGATCTACTGAGCTAGTTACGACCATTGACTATGACCAAGCATGTAGTCAGAGTATAGACAATAAAATCCTTATTTGGCAGGTTTGGAGTATATCTTTGGCCGCTATGACTAGAGTTTGGTTCTCCCTTTGACTTTGAGGCTTCTATAGCTTTGAACTTTATTCGTTCCCAGAAGCAATAGGAGCATAGAGTTCACTGGCCCTGTAGAGTCATTAATGGTTTTGGCCACATCTTATTTAGAAGAGGATTATTTTCATGTGTTCTCCGTGGATTTCCAGAAACATGAAGGTTTCTGGAAATCTCCTGAGCTAGTTGTCGAATTTGAAGTTAAAACATGCAGGTCTGATGTGTATTAATTGATATATTCCCCCTAAAGATGTAAGTTTTATGATGAATTATCCTGCAACGCAACAGTAATCAAATTCGAAGTTATGGGGTAAAATAAAGGTCTTGTCCTTCAAATAGATCACCATAGATACTCCTATCTTATTCATCACAAGGTTTCTTCATTTGGGCAAAAAATCAGGGTGGAGCTGATCCGCTGAGCTAGCTTCTAACATTAGCCATGACCAAGCAAGTTGTCGGAGTAAAGACAATAAGTCCTAATTTAGCAGATTTGGAATATATGTTTGGTTGCTTTGATGAGATTTGGGTTTGTCCATCTGATAGACAGGCTTTTGTAGCCATGAAGTTTACGTGATTCAGGAAGCAACGGGACATAACATTCTTCAGCCTTGTGATCATTACAGGCTTTAAAAGAGAATTATTTTCACGTTCTATTTATGGATTTCTACAAAATGGTTGTTCTTTTATCTCCATTTCTTTTTTCGTGTAGAAGGGGGAGGGGTGCCCCTTGCGGACATTCAAAGGAATTGGAAGGTTCTTTTGAATTAGACATCGGGTTTCTCTACCCCAATATCTTACAGTCTTCCCCTAGTTCCCCCAAAATCAATTTCTTATGGCCTGCCCCATTGATTTGTACCATATGAAAAATAGTCCGAATTTTACGAAGACAAGGAAGCCACCAGATAACATTGATAATTTTACAATACCAGAGCGGCAATGGCTGCAGTGTCACATCGACCGGGTAAAAACTCAGCTTCATTACAATCCTTGAGCAATGCCAGAAGTTGTGCAATGAGATCAGAAGACCTTTGGTTCCTCCGCACAACAGAGCCAGACCAACCTAAAAAGTAGCAAAGGAAAAACAAAACTTGTACCAAGAAAAGGTAAAAGTTCTCATCAGTTAATGAACAGCGATGAATGAACAGGGACACTTTTTTTTTTTAAGCAATGAGACAAAAAAAAAGTGTCATGTAAGTAATGAGACGGACAAAACAGGAAAAGTTTTCTTTTTCTTTATAAAGGTTCTGCAGGGATTGAAGTGGCGAGCTTCTTGTTCAGTCTTTAAACCATAAACGGAATCTCCAGTGTCATGTAAGTTAATCAACAAAATAGACTTCAGGAGTTTATCACACGGCTAGAACAAAGTTAGGAGCTGAATTGGCCAGAAATTCACCGACAATTTAAATCAAACAGGATTTAAGAATGAGATATGAAGTAGAACGCTCACTAGCTGGGACAAGGATAAGAATTTTGGAGTTTTGAACCGCTCGTGATACCATTTTCCGCGAATGATCTGAACGAAATCAAGCTTATCGGGAATGCTCAGTATAAGTCGATATCACTTCCAGCTACAACAAATCGGTGGGAATTCAATTGACACTCAGGAAGAAGGAAGAGAAACACAGTTAAATACAGACTGAGAAAGAGAACTGAGAGAGAGATTACACGCCATTTCCTTAAGGTGGCTTGACTGTTTAAGCTTCCTGAGCTGCTGGAACCTTCTACGCGGTCGATTCTACGTCTGGTGCCACGTCGCTCGTTCCCTCTACATCGTCTACTCCATCGCTGGCGTGGTATGGCTCCTCAAGGTCAAAGGGTAACGAACTCGAGTAGACCACCCGCGAGGTTGGCGCGGGCCGAGGTGATTTCCCGTTTTATTTTTCATTTGCTGGGAAAAAAATAATATCAATTGGAAATATATTGTAAGCTATATTTTGTAAATATTAAAATTTCAATTGTAAATTCCAAAAGACTCAATTCTAAAAGTAAAAGAAATGATTGGTTAATTCTCTCTTAAATGTTTTGATTTGATTCCCAATTTATAATTTAATTTTCTATTAATTTTTCAATATATGAAACTAAGATTATAAGACTTAATTGACTTGTAATTAATTTTTCAAGATTTATGTTTGAGCTTCATGGTTTGCAAGTTACAACTGGATACTTCACAAGTATTACTTAAATAAAATATCTCTGAATTAAGTTAATTAAATTTATCTATTAAGATATAAAAAATAAATATTAGAATATTCTTACTCATAAAGAAAATTGATTTCCTTATATTTTCATAAATAACATTGAATAAGGAAGCATAGAAGCATGCATGGTAATTTTTAAGTTGCCAATGCTCCTAATAAGAACAGTATACCTTTTCTTTAATTATGGATATACCATTATGGCTTCATGAATAAACCAATAAAGAATACCTTAAAATGATTTTGAACCAAGATATAATTTAATGGAAGCTATATTGTGTATATAAGTCATAAATATTTATTCAATATCCTATACAATAAGCATATGATTGATTGGTAGTAGCTTTGAAAGGGACATTCTGGTTTGGTTCAATAGAAAAATTGTAAGAGTTGAAAGGATCAAAGGGTATATTACGGCTAATATAACACAAATTATAAAATAGAAGTAAAATAACATCTTACACCTAATCACTCTTGCTTCCCGAGTAAGAAATAGAGGGGTTCATAAACTCACACTCCCCTGTTCATCTCCGGAGCAAAATTTTTTTATTTTCAAATTAAAAAAAAATCGTCAGGTCACTATGAAGATCGTTTTTGGGTGATAAACGGGGCCCAAGCCCAAGAGATCTAAAAAGACAAGAAAATCAGGGTGTTTGGTGTCAACAAAAGCAATTAAAAATTTTTTTTACATAAATCGAGTTACAATTTTTTTTATATTTATTTTGGAGGTGTTTGAGTGGGCATCAAACTATAATTTTAAAATTAATTTTATGGTATACGAAGTAAAATATGTGAGATGAATTTTGTCTCGATTTGCGTAAAAATATTTTTAAAAGTGATTTTAAGAGAAACTAAATATTTTTTTGTATATCGTAAAATTATTTTTAAAATTATTATTTGATTTCATTTTTGCTCCTGTTCCTCTGCCGTAAACACAACTCAATCTCCAGATGAACTTCACAGAACAGTCACCTCAAAATTATTTTTCCAAATTAATATTAATCGTCAAGTCAGTATGTAGAATTTATGATGTACTCTTTTACGAAAAAATAAATTAAATTATTACAAATGGATTTTTTTAATGGGCCTGTACAAATGGAACTGAGCCATTCATACTTCTTGCTGGATTGTTAAATGTTATGCCGAAGAATGCTCATTTTCCTGCCATAACGCGAGGAGATCCAAATTCAAATAGACACCCATCTTTTGTCAAGTTCAAATTTCAAACCCATTTAGCGGGTTTAGGGTCTAGTTCGTTGATTTACCAAACAGACCAGCGGGTTTCCAATTCGATTTAGTTCCTGAAACGTTGAGCATCCGTCTTGAGAGTTCATCCAAAGATTAGTGTTCAAAAGAATCCGGTATATGGCTTGGTCGTGTAAATTATTAAGAGATAAGGTGCAAATTTGCATTTAAGAACACTAGGTATCCGAAAGTATTTTTTGGTTTCATGTCGTTTCAAATTGTAGCAATTTTGCCTTGGCCATTAGCCAGATTAATTTTGATTGTTAGTTAACCAACTATGCTGAGTTGGCTGGTCTATGTATCGTTCACGTCGCTTTCTTTTCGGAGTTAAAATGCAAATTTGCCTAGAAAGTTTTCACTTAGAAGCGCTGGGTATCCGAAAGTTTCAAATTGTAGCAATGTTTGCCAGATGTTATCTATGTTAAGTTTGACCATTAACTAACCAAAGATACTGAGCGGTAGGTCCACGTGTGATCCATTTCATTCCCGGTTCATAATCCTAATACCCTTTCTCCAACATAAAAAACAATTCTTTTGACACATCTATTATTTCGTCATTTGCTCTTAGTTTAGTGCTTTTTATAAGAACAAAAATAGAGCACAAAAATAGAGCAAATAATATATGTAAAGGAGAAGCTTACAAGAATTCTTGAAAGATATAATCAATGAGGTCGATTTCGAAAATAACCACAGGTTTGAAAAGATAGAATCAATGATTTTCCTAGAGCTAGTACTAAATCCTCATCTTCAAAAAGAAAAAAATTAAGTGGATCACATGTGAACCTACCAACTCAGCGTATTTGATTAATTAATGATCAAATTTAACATGGATAATAGTTGGGGCAACATTGTTACAATTTCTAAACTTCTGGATACCAAGCGCTCATAAATAAGAACTTATAGGATAAGTTTGCACTTAACACCCAAAAAAAATGACGTGAACGACACGTCGACAAGCCAACTCAACATAATTAGTTAACTAACGGTTTTAAACTTAATCTAAATAATGGCTAAAGCGACATTGAGCCAAAAATACTTTTGGATATCTAGTGCTTCAAAGCGCAAACTTCTAAGATGAATTTACATCTTAATCCAATTATTAATGACCTAATTTGATTATGCATAAAAGAGGGTTACATGTAATTCTGATGCTTGCCTACGTTCCTATTGTTTGGTTGGTTCAATGTAATGCATCCCCACATTTACAAAAAAAAAAACCTATGTAATCCCTGTTCCCATATGCTATAATCCTTTTTTTTTTTAAAAAAAAATGCTCCTCACTCTTCCAAGCTTCCGTCGTCTTTCTTCTCCCCATCTCAAACCAACGCTAGCAAACGATACCCCACTGCCAGCTTCGTCCAGATCAACAACTTCAAACGCCATTGGACAGCATCATTCAAATCAACCAAGATCAAATGCCATCAAACCCCGCAGCCACGATCAACGACCTTTTCCCTTCCAATACTCGAGTTCACTACCAAATCTGCTTGCTGACCACCCATTCTCAAAGATCATAGAACTTGTAAAACATTTACCACCAAATCCATTGGTAATCTCCATTTTCAACCAACCGCTTCCTCACTCAACTATAAATCCTATCGAGATTATTTAGAATGACTTCAAAACAGTTTTTTAAACATGATTTACAACTACAAAATAAACATAAAATAAATATATGAAAATAATTTTATTTTAATTTATGTTAACATGCTTATAATTCGCTACTCTAAACAAGCCTGAACTTTTTTTCATTGCTGCTTTTTATGAATAATTCCGATTTTCTATGAAGATTGATGAGATTTTGAGTTGATTAGGTATGACAAAGAAACACCAGAAGGAGGAATGCCTTTTCCTTCTTTTTCGTTGAAAGCGTGGTGTTTTTTGTGATTTTTTTTTATCTATATTTAGTAAATATCAATAACATATTTAGTTACCCCCTTCAATATTGTATCAAACAAACTTATCCTAACCACCCTTACGTGACATTCGATTCTATTACATTCTCATTGATTCCATGAACGAAACGAGCTCTCTTCAAATCGTATATACAACAAAGATCTTAGGATCAATGGAACTGTTACTTTTACGTAGACATGGGATTTTGACCATTTCATTTTTTCCTCTAACCTCTCTGTTCCTTTATCATTAAATAAATAAGATAAAACCCCCGGCGCATCGTTCTTGTTTGATTAATAATGAGTTTGTTTTCCGTCATTTTGTGCAACACCAGAAGGAGAATGCCTTTCCTTTTCTTTTTCGTTGAAAGCGTGTTTTTGTCTTTTTGATTTTATCTATATTAAGTAAATATCAATAACATATTTAGTACCCCCTTCACTATTGTATCAAACAAACTTATCCTAGCACCCTTGCGTGACATTCGTTCTATTACATTCTCATTGATTCCATGAACGAAACGAGCTCTCTTCAAATCGTATATACAACAAAGATCTTAGGATCAATGGAACTGTTACTTTTACGTAGACATGGGATTTTGACCCTTTCATTTTTTCCTCTAACCTCTCTGTTTCCTTTATCATTAAATAAATAAGATAAAACCCCCGGCGCATCGTTCTTGTTTGATTAATAATGAGTTTGTTTTCCGTCATTTTGTGCAACACCAGAAGGAGGAACGCCTTTTCCTTTTCTTTTTCGTGAAAAGGGTATTTTTGTCTTTTTGATTTTATCTATATTTAAGTAAATATCAATAACATATTTAGTTACCCCCTTCAATATTGTATCAAACAAACTTATCCTAGCCACCCTTGCGTGACATTCGATTCTATTACATTCTCATTGATTCCATGAACGAAACGAGCTCTATTCAAATCGTATATACAACAAAGATCTTAGGATCAATGGAACTGTTATTTTTACGTAGACATGGGATTTTGACCCTTTCATTTTTTCCTCTAACCTCTCTGTTCCCTTTATCATTAAATAAATAAGATAAAACCCCCGGCGCATCGTTCTTGTTTGATTAATAATGAGTTTGTTTTCCGTCATTTTGTGCAACACCAGAAGGAGGAATGCCTTTTCCTTTTCTTTTTCGTTGAAAGCGTGTTTTTGTCTTTTTGATTTTATCTATATTTAAGTAAATATCAATAACATATTTAGTTACCCCCTTCACTATTGTATCACAAAAACTTATCCTAGCCACCCTGCGTGACATTCGATTCTATTACATTCTCATTGATTCCATGAACGAAACGAGCTCTCTTCAAATCGTATATACAACAAAGATCTTAGGATCAATGGAACTGTTACTTTTACGTAGACATGGGATTTTGACCCTTTCATTTTTTCCTCTAACCTCTCTGTTTCCTTTATCATTAAATAAATAAGAAAACCCCCGGCGCATCGTTCTTGTTTGATTAATAATGAGTTTGTTTTCCGTCATTTTGTGCAAACCAGAAGGAGGAGGAACGCCTTTTCCTTTCCTTTTTTGTGAAAAGGGTATTTTTGTCTTTTTGATTTTATCTATATTTAAGTAAATATCAATAACATATTTAGTTACCCCCTTCAATATTGTATCAAACAAACTTATCCTAGCCACCCTTGCGTGACATTCGATTCTATTACATTCTCATTGATTCCATGAACGAAACGAGCTCTATTCAAATCGTATATACAACAAAGATCTTAGGATCAATGGAACTGTTATTTTTACGTAGACATGGGATTTTGACCCTTTCATTTTTTCCTCTAACCTCTCTGTTCCCTTTATCATTAAATAAATAAGATATAAAACCCCCGGCGCATCGTTCTTGTTTGATTAATAATGAGTTTGTTTTCCGTCATTTTGTGCAACACCAGAAGGAGGAACGCCTTTTCCTTTTCTTTTTCGTGAAAAGGGTATTTTTGTCTTTTTGATTTTATCTATATTTAAGTAAATATCAATAACATATTTAGTTACCCCCTTCAATATTGTATCAAACAAACTTATCCTAGCCACCCTTACGTGACATTCGATTCTATTACATTCTCATTGATTCCATAAACAAAATGAGCTCTCTTCAAATCGTATATACAACAAAGATCCTAGTATCAATAGAATGTTTACTTTTACGTAGACATGGGATTTTGACCCTTTCATTTTTTCTCTAACCTCTCTGTTCCCTTATCATTAAATAAATAAGATAAAACCCCTGTGCATTGTTCTTGTTTGATTAACAATGAGTTTGTTTCCCGTCATTTTGTGCCTATGTAAAATTGTAAATGTCCCTTTAAAGAATTGAGATAACTTTTTACTTCCAAGGGAAAAAGTTATCACGAATTTCAGTTCTGCAGAACCAAGTAGGCAACGAGCCAGCCAATCAATCGTGGTTGAAACAAAGGGTTAATCACACTCCTAACCCATGATATCCTTGCCCAGAGAAACGTTAACGGGGAATGATCTGTGTACTCTTGTTCTCGAGATGCGGCCTTTTTCATTGGCAAAACTGACACCACCATTCTTTGTGTCCGAGACGGATTTCTCAACTGTGTCTGTCGTTTCAGTAATGAATTGCAGCCCCTGAATAACATTGAATCAAGTCACCAATGGACGGAGATTGAGAATGATGAATTTGAACAATTTATAGAGAAATGACAAACCTTAAGCGAAGATTTACCCTCAAGAGCCTTTGTTGAATGGTTTGCAAGTTCCGTGCTGACTTCCTGTCAAATGACTCTTAACAGGCATGGACCATGGAGATGAAAAATCTTAGAGGATAAATATAGAAAGATAAAAAATCTGACCTTGAATATTCTACTGCTTGGCTGCTCTTTAAACCCATCAGCTAATTGGCACAGATACCAGAGACCTGAGTTAGTTATGTCCTGCATGAAAATTTCAAAAGAAGCAAAGGTGAAAAATCATATGTGAGCGCGCATGCGCATGTAAATCAGAACATATTCTAGACAATAATAGTTAATCCATGTAACTGCAAAGTTAAATCAATGACCTGTTTGCTTTCAACAAGCTTGAGCTTTCCTTCCTGTCAAGTTAATAAAACACATTAAAGTCAGAACTTCAACAATGCAATGCTTCAAGTTGATTGGATGCTTAAAAGTGGTAGGGGAGAAATATAGTTTACCAGGCCGGACATCATTTCATGGATGAGTTCAAAATCACCCCCAATTTGTGAAAGGTTTGACTTCACTTCATTCACCTGTATGAAAGTAAAAATAAATGAGCATGCAGGAACGAACTTCCACATATAGCCTGAGATGAATTTTGCAATTTACCAAAGAAGCTCGCTCTTAAAACTGACTGCAGACCACCCAATCCACAAGGGATACTGATGTTATGAAGGAAGAAGCAAAGTTCAAGTTGAATTTTGCCATGCAAAGTAACAATATCAACTTCAATCCCAACAAAGCAATTCAAACCATAAAGGAGGACGGGCATATTGATCCAGATGCTAATAGTCATAATTCACTGATTCTGAGGAATAACTTGAAACAGAGTTCATTTGATTGAGCCTATATTTAGAGGTGTCTTCTTCATATGTAACAACTTCTTGCCTTAATCGCATTAATAAAATTGCCCAGATTGTAAAGAAAATCAACATCTCTTACATCATTTGCAATAAGCTGGGTTAACTCATTGTGCTCCTCAACTTTCAGGTCCAAAACTTCTAGTTTCTTTGTTAGATGCTTTCTAGTTGACTGCATGCGTCGTTTAAACAAGGTTGTTCAGCAACCAACACAGATGTAAGATGGTCAAACTGTGAAAATTTTGTCAACAGATGCAACTTACAGCTAATGTTTCATGTACGTTCTCCAATTGCTTTGTCACGGTTGCAACAGCATTGGCCATATTACGCTTTGTCACAAACATTACATCGGAAAATGACCATCCCTGAAGAGGAACACCATGATGAATGCATTCATAGCATCATTATATACCACCATTGCTTCTAGATCAATTGCAGAGATATACATAATCTTTTGATTAAATAATAGTCTCACCCTCCACCACATGTAGCAATAACCCATAGCTCCTATTGCAGCAGCTGGTAATAGGTAAGATGCATAACTCCCTATGTGCAAATAATTCAAACCAACAGCATTTTATAGTTAGAAAAAAGAAACCCTTTTAGATAGAGAAAAATATTACTCTGCCATTATAATAAAATCACTCTGCTTTTATAACATGAGAGTAACAGGCAAGATTAGAACATCCTAGATCTAACAAGGTGATCATTCAAAACCAAAATCAGGAAAATCCAGCGTCTCACTCACTAACTTTGAAGGAACACATAGTAAAATACCAACACAAAGGGAAACATTGTAACAGGGATACTAGGAAAACATGAATAAATAAGGTCATTTTGGCCATCTTGAGAATCTTGCAGGTAGAATAACTCAGTTAACCATTCACGAAAATCTTGAACTTCAGCAAAAATGGATCGAAAGAGATACAATCAGGTGCCTTTAAGTATTGTGATAAAAATATAATTTTTATCACTACAACTAACTCAAAAGGAGCAAAGAAAGAGACATGCAAAACTCATGATAAACTGAAAATAATTCATGCTACATACCATTAGAGGAAGAGTTGCCATTGAAGATAGTTACAGGATTGGATGAGGTCAGCTCCCTAATCTCTTGAGCTAGTTGTCGAATCTGAAGTTAAAACATGCAGGTTTATTTTGCATTAATTAGTGTATTCCCTCTAAAGATATAACTTTAGTATGAAGTATCTTGTAATTTAACAATAATCAGATTTAAAGATATGGGGTAAAAGAAAGGTTTTGTCGTTCAAATACATCACATAGATGCTTCTGTCTTGTTCATCAAAAGGTCGCTTCACTTGCGCAAAATGTCAGAGGTGGGCCTGATCTACTGAGCTAGTTACCACCATTAGCTATGACCAAGCATGTAGTCAGAGTATAGACAATAAAATCCTTATTTGGCAGGTTTGCAATATGTCTTTGGCCGATATGACTAAGAGTTTGGTTGTCCATTTGACGTTGAGGCTTCTATAGCTTTGAAATTTATTCGTTCTCAGAAGCAATAGTAGCATAGAGTTCACTGGCCCTGTAGAGTCATTAATGGTTTTGGCCACATCTTATTTAGAAGAGGAATATTTTCATGTGCTCTTTGTGGATTTCTAGAAATGGTTCCTTTTTTCTATTTCTCCACTTTGGGTGGAAAGGGGAGGGATGCTCCTTGTGGATATTCAAAGCGATTAAAAGCTCTTTTGAATTAGACTTTGGGAGGGCTTCTTTCTCTGAGTTTAGTGGAGAATCTTCTGCTTTCTCTCCCCCTGTATTTTATGTATTAGTTCTCTTCTCATCATTTAACCTCTTCTCATCAATAAATGTTTTTAACCTCCAAAATACGTCAGTCTATAATTATTGCCATAAAAACCAATTTCTTATTGTCCATTGATTTGTACTCAATGAAAATGATCAGACTTCTACAAAGCCAAAGAAGCCACCAGATAACATTAAGCTTGCAATACCTGAGCAGCAATGGCTGCGGTGTCATATCGGCCTGGTGAAATCCCAGCTTCATCCACACCCTTCAGCAATTCCTGAAGCTGTGCAATGAGATCAGACAAACGGCCGCTTCTCAACACAACAGAGCCAGTCAAACCTAAAATTCAGAAAAAGAACTTCATTACAGTTCTCGTCCGTTAATGAACAACGACGAATTAGTCACATGTACACAATCCTATTCTTTTTCTTGTTTTTGGGCAAAGTAAAAGCTCGCCTCGACCGAGCCAAATGAACTATAAGACAAACGAAAAAGAAACAGTTTTTCTTTATGAAGGTTTTAAAAGGACTGAAGTTACGAGCTTCTAGATCAGTCAATTAACCATTGAACTGAATTTCCAGTGCCTTGTAAGTTCATCAACAAAGCAAACTTCTGGGATTTACCATTTAGGAGCTTAATTAGTCGGAAATTCCCAACAATTTAAAACAGACAGAAGGATTTCAGAATAAGATATAAAGTAAACGGTTACCGGCTCCGACAAGTATAAGAATTTTGGAGGTTTGAACTCCCGCTTGTAATGCCATTTTTTCGCGAGGACAAAGCGCTCTCGCGTTTCTTCAGCCCACAGGAGGACCAATACGATTTTACAAAGAACCCCGTTGGTCGGCCTTTTTTATTTTTTTATTTTTTTTTTCCGGCTTCTTTCACAAAAGAAGAAAAGAAAACAATTGCCACCATATTCTATGAGCCTTGTCATAAAATATTTGATTAATTAAAAATTTCGGCAGAAGAAAATCTTTAACTGAAAATTAAAGTTTTTATAAAAATTTTATATCCAATATTTATTTAGCCAAACTATCGTTTAATATTCTTAATTATTAATTAGGACAATGTTGAAGGTGCTGAAGAACAATAATATTTTAAAAAAATACCATAATATTTAGTTTTTAATTTTTAAAATCGATCAAATATGCTTCTCATTTATTTGAGACTTGGTGTCTTATATAAGAGCCGCATCTGATGCCTGATTCATAATTATTTTATCACTAATACTAATACTACTACTAATAATTTAAAAAAAAAAAGTGCGAGAATTTCACCCAAAAAAAAAAGACTGCAAGAAAACAAAGGGTGGGCAATTTTGACTTTTTGGATTGTTATGATTGGGATTGACTTCCTGGCAACGCAAGATTGCAATTTTTGTACTTGTCTATCTGCACGGCTACCGCCTTCCCTGGTCAGTGCGCCAAGGAGCCACTTCCAGATTTTGCAACCCACAAAGCAAAATGATGCCTTTTCTATTTCTACTTCTGTTAGCGTCTTCCTTGATTCATGGGTATGCTCAGGATCGGCCTAACGACCAATCTTCCATGTCCTTGGTAGTAACTCAAGGTGGTCTTGATTTCGTGAAAGAATTGCTTGTAAATAAGGCAATTTCGTCAATGATCCCACTTCGATTGCCCAATATTGAAAAGACTGTGAAAATTCCAGTTGTGGGTGATGTTTTCATGGTGCTTTCGAACATCACTATATATCAAATTGACGTTCCTTCGTCGAATATCAAGCCCGGGGAAGATGGGATTTCCATTATAGCTTCGGACACGAGTTGTATTTTAAGAATGAATTGGTATTACTCTTACAGTACGTGGCTTATGCCCGTCGAAATTAGTGACAAAGGTAGCGCTTCAGTTCAGGTATATAACTTGGAATTTTGGTTAGTTTTTGAACGTTTCGTCTATATATTCAACTAGATTCCTTCTCCCCTGCGTTGAACGATTTTCTGGAGCTGAAAGAGTAATTGCCAATGGGATAATTTTTGCTCGATCTACTTATATATTGATTGAACTTGTAAAATTGCACAAGCCGACTACTCTGAGCAATCAGAATAGACTTGCAATTTTTTTCATTTCCAAGATAGCTACAATATCCCATCTAGCCCTCCTTATACATTTTTCACTCTCACCTTTGGGTAAATTAATTAATTACAACATTTATTAGTTATTAACAGGCACTCTGACTCCCAATTCTTTTCTCCTGACACGCACTCAATGAACACTGGAACATATAATTTTTTTTTTTTAAATATGCATCATTTTGAAGGAATTTTGCCTAATCAGGCTATACTTTCATTAGTGACGTTGATAGAACTGTAAAATAGGATTTGGCGCTATTGGTTTCTTTTCATTCCAAATGGGGTGGAGGATCTGCTGTTTTGCTTGTAGTCAAGTTTCTTTTAAGTTTATATTATCCTACGCAAAATATTTTATGAACATGTTTCACTCTCAGCTTTGGGTAAATTAATTAATTACAACATTTATTAGTTATTTACAGGCACTCTGACTCCCACTTCTTTTCTCCTGATACACACTCAATGAACACTGGAACACATAATTTTTTTTTTTTTTAAATATGCATCATTTTGAAGGAATTTTGCCTAATCAGGCTATACTTTCATTAATGACGTTGATAGAACTGTAAACTAGGATTTGGCGCTGTTAGTTTCTTTTCATTCCAATGGGGTGGAGGATCTGCTGTTTTGCTTAACTTTATGGTAGTCAAGTTTCTTTTAAGTATATATTATCCTCCGCAAAATATTTTATGCATATTCCCGGTGTATCCTGATTCCTGCTCAGGCTCTAGATGATGCCCATTCGTTGTTCCTACTGTGTTGTTCCTGCTGTTTGTATTTATTTGTCTCATCTTCCGCACAATGTAAACAAAGAGGAAATTAATAAGTTCTATTGGTGCAAAGGTTGAAGACATGGAAGTTGGACTTACATTGGGCATGGAGAATCAGGAAGGATCACTGAAGCTGGTCCTGAAGGACACTGGGTGTGACATCAAAGACATCTCTATTAAATTGGATGGAGGAGCATCTTGGCTTTATCAAGGGTATGACCATATTTTCTGGTTACTTCTGTTACTTCATTTTAGAAATCTTGCTGGCAATGGATATGCTATCTCCTTTTACTGTTCATATTGGCTGTTTTCCTATGGTTTATCTATATGTTTAACTGCCCTTTTTTTCCCTGAATTTATCTACAAATCAGAACAATGTGTTTGTAACTACGGTGCTTTGAGGCCGAATTAAAGTTCTTGGATCTACCACATTGAGGAAGTAGCACAATGACCTTTGTGGTTTTTCCCCTCATAATTTAAGTGGGAAAAGTAGTAGTATAAGCAAGAATCAATTGCAGAATCCATTAGGTATTTTTCACTTTCTTACTTTTTATGTTGAAAGAAGTATGTTCTTTAATTTTATAGTAACCTACCTGATTACAGTACAGTCTGGTATTTAAGCATCAAGGGTTATTATGTGGTAGTTTGGAACCTTTTTTTTTTTTTTTTTTTGGCAACAGCTTAGAAATCCTTTTGGCAGTAAATTTTCTTTTTTTTCTTTTTTTTTTTTAAAAAGGCCAACAATTTCAACTTTTAGAATAATGAGAAAATGAAAGAAGCTTATTCAAACTGGCTTTGGCTGGCATCATTTTTCTGGTAGGATATGATCAGCTTGCTTACAAGATGTTTTAATCTCTTCCATCTGTGATGAAGATTATGTGCAGATCTTTCTTGAAACCAAAAGATTAACTGCAACTAAACCCATTTTGAACCTCTCCTAATGCTAATAGTCATCAACTGGATAAATGACTTTTAGCACTAAGCTTTTAGACCAACAATCCAATAATAAGTACAAAATCAACAAATCAGATCCTTCTTCAAGTTTCTTGTTGCCTCAACGTATGCTTCTTTTCCTTTCAAAGCATCTACCTAATCACGTAAGGGATAGATATTAGGGTAGTTTGGACTTTGGTTAAAAAGTATCAGCTGCATGGCTTTGATAATTATAAGTATGGAGCAGAGACAGACACCAAAAACCAAAAGGACATACAAAAGGAAAGAATGCAGCAAAGCTACCTGATCTTTCTGCACACCCGCTAGAGATGTCCCTTTGGAGTTCGGAAGATCTGAGAACAACATCAAAGAGAGGCAATTGAATTATTCAGTACCAAAATAATGTAGAAGTGCTGAAGCACCCAAGAAAAATGCGAGCTTGCCTTTCAAGCCTAGTACATCATAGACTCAATATTAGTGCGTTACCAAAGCATATTGACCTCCTTATTATTTTCAAATATCTTTGTATTTTGTGGGGAGAAACTGTTCCAGATTTACAAGATGTACTCACTAAAATTTATAGAAAATATAAGACTGCTACCTAGCAATGTGCAAAATGATCTGATTCAGAGCTAGAAATACACATAACAAAAAGAAATCTATATGGCCTTCATACATTTTCTGTTGATATATTCTTCTGATACATTTTTTTCAGGGGTTGTCTTGTGAGTTGTGATTCATACTTTTGCTTCTCATTTGACAGGATGGTTAATGCTTTTGAAGGGCAAATTGGGTCAAGAGTAGATGATGCTATCACCAAGAAACTGAAAGATGGAATTTCAAGACTTGATTCATTTTTTCAAAAGCTTCCAAAGGATATTTCAGTAAATAACAATGCTTCATTGAATGTAACTCTTGTTGGTGATCCTTTATTTAGTGATTCATCAATTGGATTTCAAGTAAATGGGTTATTTATAGAAAGAAATGTTGAGGCTCCTAAATACTGGCTCAAGAATCCCAAAATTTCTTTATTCTGCACTAATTCATCAAAAATGCTTGGAATTGCTCTGGATGAGGCTGTCTTCAACTCTGCATCATCCTTGTTTTATAATGTAAGTTTGGTTTTTCTATGAAGATTTGGTTTCATTGTTTTGCATGTGCTCTTAGTAGTAAAGCGTAGATTTTTTCTTTTCTCACCGTATTCCTCTTTGTTGATTATGGGGTTGGTGTGGAATGTGAAATAATTTTCTGTCTTCAGGCAAAATTTATGCACTGGGTTGTGGACAAAGTACCAGATCAATCTATATTGAACACCGCAGGGTGGAGATTTATTGTTCCCCAACTGTATAGGAAGTACCCAAATCATGACATGAACTTGAATATATCTTTATCTAGTCCTCCTGTTGTTGAGTTCTCAAATCATAAAGCCAAGGCCAACATATTTGCGGACTTAACAATTGATGTGATGGAAGGAGAAGAAGTAATACCAGTGGCTTGCATCTCATTGGTAGGATTGATTATTAAACTAATCACATTTGCTATTTTAGTTTGTTCTTGTGTATGCTTTTGCCATCTCTAACTTGTTACTTTGGTTTGATCAATTCTTTTGGCCGGTAAGGGTATAAAGTGGAGCTTACCACGCAATGGTTGACCATAAGAGGAAATCTTTTGAACTTCAGCGTTTTCTTTTAAAACCTTGATGGAACATTCATGAATCATGAATAGCTTTCTTGTACTCGTTTTGAATTTTTATCACTGAGAGAAATAAGAAAATAAAATTTAGCCTGTACTAGCTTTGATTATAAACTCATCCCAAGTCATTAATGAGTAAAGCTAATCAATTGGCCAAACTGCTGAATTGGCCCGCTCACTATCCTTGGGTGTATTATGCTTACGTAGATAACTATTGTTGGTCTTGTATAGTTTGAACATCATTTTTAAGGTTACAGAATCGGATTTGGGTAAGTGCAATCTATATTTTCCTTTGGTCCTATTTTAGGGTAGAGAGAGAAGGTTTTTTTTTTTTAATCCCATTTACAAGTCACTCATTAAATTTTCAGTGTGAATATACTATTTTATCCTTAATTTATTATAGTGTAGATAGTTATCTCTTTTGAAAGGTGTATATATTAAATATGGCTAAAGTTGGAAATTTGTTATATTTTAATGAAGAGTTAATGCATTTTAAGGTTTCCTTGGTTTGTGTGAAATATGCTGGAAGTGCCTTATAAAAAGGACAAGAAAAGAAGAATGGACCTTTTGATTTTTACAGTCACTTGGTCAACATTATGTTGATATTCTTTTCTCAGCTTTTGGAGTTCCAGCGCTACCCCATATTTGCATGATGTACTGTTCGCTGTGTGCGTAGTCAAGTCCAGTGACTAATCTCTTCCATCTTTGTGGAAGCAGGGCACTTTATAAAAGTATCACGTAAATTCTAGTTACTCTGTGACTTTAATGAAAGTGAATTCTGAGCAGTTTACCATCCATTTTCATTGCGCCAGAAACTCCTTATTTTATAACTGTTTTGAGAAGTAAGTTATTGAAAGACATAGTGTTTAAATGTAACGTACAATCAGGTGAAGATTGTTAGATTACTAGGCTCCCATTCTCTCCAATTTTTTCTCTCTCCCTCTTTCACCTAAGCAAAAGATACTCCATTTTCTACATTTTTTTTTTCACATTAATCTTCTTTTGTGCAAACACTCTTAATGTGATTTATTCTCCACTGTCTTTCGAACGTCTCTCAATTATAGGCCAAATTAAGTGTTTAATGAAGTCTCCGGTCATGTGTTAACTGATTTCATTATTTCCTGATCCCTACCTTCAAAAAAAGTAGTCTCAATGGATAAAAATCCTCTGAAGTGCTGGCTGTACTTTGGACTATGAAGTGCAAATTGGATTGATGTCACTGGGGGGGGGGGGATGGTTTAAGTTTTTATACAGCTACTTCCCTCTAACTATCTAATCTCCGCAACAACTATTCTTTCATTATCACATGCTAGCAGCTTGCTGACTTCTACATCATCTTTCTGCTTCCTAACAGTTTCTAATTTAAATTCGATGAGTGAAAAGTTTTTAAATAATACATTTGTCTGAAGTTGCTGAAGAATATAATACATTTGTCTGCAAAAACTATGCAATTACAAATGTAAATTTCTTGTCATTACTTAAGAACTCTAGTAAGAAATATATAAGTAACTGCATTTAAGTTTTTCTTTTTTAGATATGATATTTCCCTTTCATATTTGTGTTGGAAAAATGGCCTGACAGTGGTATGCTTTGCTATGTTTCATCTTGTTTTCATAGGTGATTCAAGGTTCAGGTTCAGTCAAAATCAATGGAAACAATCTTGCAGGCACCATTGGTTTGGACGATTTTGCAATGTCATTGAAATGGAGCAATATTGGTAATCTGCGGATGTACCTGATTCAGGTGCCTTTCTGTTACGCAAGATGCATATTGTTAGTGATACTATTTGAGTGAATTGACTTGTTGATTCTCCAAGATGCACTTTTTGACAATCTGGTTTTGCAAGATGAAGCATCCCACTTTACTCATCCAAAACTTGATTTTGTTTGAAAGAATCCTCAAATTAGGCTGCTGACAGATACTTTACTAGATAATTAATGTTGCCTAATGGAATGAGGGTTGCGGCTATTAAATTATAAATAACTTTTGGGCCATCAAGGTTGTGTGTTTTAAGAACCTCGGGCATTGCATAGTGTGGAAAAATGCATATACTGCATTGTAGTCGGCTCACTTTACTCGGCCAGACCACTTATCATGTTAACAAGGTTAATTTGAGGACTATTTTAAATCGAAAACATCTTTGGAGGACTAAAATGGGACATGCAATATTTGGGAGACCAGATTGAGAAAGATATATGTACGGAGGATCAAAAAGTTGATTCACTCATCAATTTAGCAGCTTTTATCAATGAAATGTGTGTTTTATCTTCTTGGACTGCAGCCAGTTGTGTGGACACTGATTCAAACTGTGGCCTTGCCATATGCTAATTCTCATCTCAGTAAAGGGTTCCCTTTGCCTATTATCCATGGCTTCACCTTGCAAAATGCGGAGATAATCTTGTCAAATTCAAGGGTCACAGTTTGCAGTGACGTCGTATTTGCAGAACCAAACAAGCTTATATTGAAGTCTTTGACCTATTTCGCGTAGATAGGCTTTTGTGTTTGTTTTTTTTGGTTTTTTTTTTTTTGCCCTTTTCATTGAGAGCTTGTAAATATTCAGAACAGAGAACCCTGTTATATTTGTCTACTTGTGCAATTTTTCGTTTTTGGTGAGTTTGAAGGGTGGTGATACAACCTTCATACCAAGATGTACAAAGTACAGACTGAAGAACAATGCTGCTTGTGTATAACCTGCAAATTTTAATTCAGATTTTTTATTTTTTTCCATGAAAAGCAGTACTTTGAATTGGTCTTAAAATATCATATCAGGTTACTTGAATTATTCTCAATTTCAATTACCTGCTTGATGCAAAATTATATGATCAAATAAATAGTTTTGCTTTATTAAGCTTTTCGAAAGTTACATTCTTGCTTCTTCTTTTTTTTTTTTTATCCTACAATGGTTTAAGGTGCAAATTTGGTCTCGAGATTTTACTCAAAAGTATTGGATATTTGAAAAATTTTTTTGTGTGAATTTGTTTTGAGAGTTTAAAATTGTAACAATATTGGTTTTTATTTTTCATCATTAAAATAATAATGTTGGTTGTTAATATTTTTAATGGTATGTGGTAATATTTTTACAAATTTAATCTTTAAGGTAATTTTGGATTGAAAAAAAAACTTTTTAAATGTGTAGTGTTTCTGAATGAAAACTTCTATAACAAATTTTTATCTTAACCTTTTATGTAAAAGTACTTTTTAAGTTTGTTTTTGCCCCAAAAAAAGCCAAAAGATACACGTAATTGAAGAGGCTTACTGCATGTAGATCCTAATATAATTTAATTAATAAAACATAAATGACAAACACATAAACTTAATGATAATTTATTTCGAATTATTAGAGATTGTCAATTATCTTAGGGATTTTATTCCTTATGTGTCTAATCACACTAATCAGCTGTCCAAGCTTCTGAAAAAGAATAATAGAATAGACTTTAACCTTTCAAATTCTCAAAAAAAATTGCTTAATTTGCTTTGTTGTGAGATTTTATAGTCCAGAATAATACTAACTATTTTCAAAATTCATTCTAAAAAACTTTGTGCTTCTTACGCCTATTTTTCTTTTCCTTGTCAATAACATGATTCCATATTTCTCAATTATTTTCTCAGATTGGCTTAATAAAAGTTTATGAAAATTTTTATCATTTGAGAAAAACAAAAGATCATTTATATAAATAAAAAAGTTATCAGAAATAGATTCAAAGATTCTGATCATAATTTTTTAGAACAGTGATGAGGTGACTTTAAAATTTCTCTTTGGTAAACAGCAATGCCATCTCAAAGAATATTGGCCATTTCGCCTTCTGCTTGCCTATAGCGACAAAGTTAGCCTTACCCACTGTGCAGCAAAGGCCGTTTGGGTCCCGAGTGAGTGTCTTCGTTCTTCAGGCAAACCCGGAAAGGGTCTCTTAAACCTCTTAAACCCTTCATGTCCTTCTCATCCAAATCCACAAGAAGATGGATATCTGTTTAACCAATTCAGCCTTCAGGATCCCTTCAATTTTCCCATCTCATCTACCTATTTCAACGCAAAAGCCATTGAGCCAGAAAATTCCAGTGCAGACCCACTTGAATGCTGTCAAAAGGTCAGAATATTTATCCGAAATCAGCAAAGCAATCGATCAAGAAGAACAGTACCGCATAGCTCGGTCTCAGGTTCTACGCAAAGGTGTGGACTTGGAAGGTTATTCGATTGAGGGGCTTTCTATTGGTGGACAAGAGACCTGTATAATAATTCCCGAGTTTAAGTGCGCTTTCGATATAGGGAGGTGTCCTACGAGGGCTATTCAGCAAAACTTCCTTTTCATAACTCATGCTCATCTTGATCACATTGTAAGTCACTCTAGCTGCATTCATGTAATTTAGGTAGATAGAAAGATAGGGAGATAGAGAGAGGGGGGGGGGAGAGAGAGAGAGAGTACACTACGTTAATCTAGTTTTGCAAACGTAGAAGATTTGTCTCAAGGACTAATTCGCGCATAAACTAATTTCGAGGGACTGATTTGGTTTGCACCCCGTTCTTCCCCCCCCCCCCCCTCTTGTCGAGGAATTAGTAATTGGAAAAAAATGTAAGTTTCACGACATGTGTTCTAATTCGAATGTATGGTGTTGTTTCATGAAAAAAGCCGCATTTACACTAGATTAAATGCGGAACTTTGTGAAGTTTCTTAGCCCAAAGACAGCCAGAACTAAGACTCCCAGAAGATGGGTATACTACTGCATGTGACTTTTTAAATTTTGATTTGTCTCAACATATCTTATTGACTTAGACACTATCGGGAAAGCTTGAGATATTCTAGTGTAATGTTTGCTTTTGTTATCACTAATCACTGAGTCTTAGTTTTGGTTTTCTACTCAAGTACTTTGCTTGCACGTTATATGCTTTCTCTTGTCCATTGGGTAATATAATTTTCAATTTTTAACGTAAACATATATTGTTATTTAATGTTGTAGGGAGGGCTGCCAATGTATGTAGCTAGCCGTGGCTTAT
The DNA here is from genome assembly GCF_004799145.2 of Neltuma alba. Lineage (NCBI taxonomy): Eukaryota > Viridiplantae > Streptophyta > Magnoliopsida > Fabales > Fabaceae > Neltuma > Neltuma alba. The sequence continues at coordinate 21,931 of NW_021636343.1, forward strand.
ACAATTTAAAACCTCCTACTGTATTCGTGCCTCCTTGCATCCTGGAGGATGTTGAGAAGTTGATGGATATACACAGGACAATGGGCCAAGTTGAATTAAACCTTGAACTGATTGCATTGGACGTAGGTTCGTGTCATTTCCATGCTACAGTGTTAAGATTTTACTGAAATTTCTGGAAATGTTAAAGGAGTTTAATTGCAGGGGAAACCTATGAGTTACGTAATAACCTTGTTGTCCGACCATTCAGAACACAACATGTGATACCCAGCCAGGTATCTTTGTATGGTCTTTCTCCAATTTTTGTGTGTATTGAGATTCCCGAAAGAAGATGAAAGGCTTATTGATTTTGGTTTCCAGCATCTGTGACATGATCCATATTACGACATATAATGACGTATGATGGTGTCACTTATTTTCTTTCTGTAACTTCTACACAGAATATTATCATATAATCTGATGATGCTGCTTGCTTGCTTTCCATAATTTTTTTCAATAAATATTTTTCTACCTGTGCTTTACTTGGCATGTCTTTTCTCTATTTTATTTTCCAAAAACATTTTGATTTTGAACAAGCTTTTCTAAAGGATAACTAGATAGAATCTAAGAAATGAATGGCATCACTTATGGCTTGTGGATAATGTAGCTTATTAGAGTTTTTATATTTCATTATATTGACATTGAAATCAGTGAACTCCTGGAATTTCATCAATGCATGACAATCATGTATAACTGTGAGAATCCTGTTCATGTACGTTTTTGTGGAAGAATTCTTTTTATATCTCTACGTTGTTGATAGAAGGAAAATTCCAATTTGGTATTATGCAGGGTTATGTAGTATATTCAGTCAGGAAAAAACTGAAGAAACAGTACATTCACCTTAAAGGGAGTCAAATTGAGAAATTGAAGAAGTCTGGTGTTGAGGTCTGTAATGACTGCAACTTGATTCTCTTTCAAACCTTTTATAATATTTACTTCTAAAGACAAAATCTCCATTCTAGATTACAGACACTATATTATCTCCAGAGGTGGCCTTCACTGGTGATACAACGCCTGATTTTATGCTTGATCCACGCAATGCAGATGCGCTGAGAGCGAAAATTCTTATAACTGAGGTAAGATGAGAGCATTTTATGTTAATGAAGACCTTTATTCTGTTTATACCTTTGGTCTGCTTACGAATTTGAGAACTTGATCATCCGAAATCTGTATAAACACATAAGGGCTATAGAGGCTTACAAACTGAGGAGGTTCCTATGAAGCTTAAGATATTAAGCATTGGTGATAAACCTATTTATGTGGAACTTCAAATGGATTAGGAGTCGATATTTTTCAGAGGCTTTTATGATTATTAAGTCCTTAGAGTTTATCAATTTATTATGTAGCAGTCTCAGTTATATTGCATCCTTATCTTTAAAAGCATATCGTGGTTAGTCTCAAGGTTCTTTTTTTTTTTTTTTTTTTAAATTTATAAAATAAATAAGGGGAGTCATGGAGAGTCATTATCCAATCTGCGTGCTGGCCCACGTATGTGCAAGTCTTGTCATCCATATTTATGTTCTTGAGTTTTACAGGCGTACAACTCTAGAATAGGTTTGATTTTATTGAGAAACACTGCTAATTTGACCTATCTGTTCTTTAGAATGGATATTTCCCCTCCTGCCTCCATTTTTTATGCTTTAAGCAGATCAATTTCATTGCTTGAGCTACTCTCCAGGGAGTTTCGTATAACAATCTTATGTGGGCGTAGTTAGAGTGAATTTCAAAGGGATGGAAAACGGGGTGAAAACTGTGCTATTACACTTCTTATGGTGTTCAGTGAGTTGGGACCTTGTTGGTTTTGCCAGTTTGACTCACCGTATGGGATGAATTAGAATGTACAATGACATAATAAATATTGCAAACAAATAAGTAAAATCGGTTCTCTTTACTTAAATGGTGCCTCAGAGGGGACTTAAAAGAGACTGCGGGGTCTTTCTTGATTTTGTTGTTCACGTATTTTGGTCAGTTGATAACATTGTTTAAGCCAATAACTTGTTAACAGGCAACTTTCCTGGATGAGTCATTCAGCGTAGAACATGCTCGGGAACTCGGACATACACATTTAGCTGAGGTAATATGAAGGCTACGTAACCTTTCAGGTTCTTTATAGGCAGCTTGACATAATTAAGGTGCATGAAGATGAACTGTTGCTTCTCTTTTCTGTCATGTATGACCGAGGTTTTATTTTTAATTCTACCAATGTCATTCAGTCTTGCTTTTGTCATTATCGTTTTTGTGGCTAAACATAGTTACAGATGGATTCAACTAACTAATTATCAGTAACATGCCAAGCTAATAAAGATGAACTTCGTGTCCGCCTTGACAATTTGGTACTGTGCCCGAGTGTTGTATTGAGTAACTTCCTCATTAAACTTGAATTATATTTGCAGATCATTGGAAATGCTCAGTGGATTCACAACAAAGCTGTTTTATTAACTCATTTTTCGTCAAGATATAATATAGAGGTAACCTTGTTCTCTTTTCCTATGTGGACATGTGAACAGTGTGAAAATCCTTATTATTTCAGTGAAGTTGACTTTTGACATGTTTAATTATTTTAGTGAAATTTGGCCCTCGAGTTTTGAAGTTTGAATTTATCAAGGAATTTGTTATTCCTATAATATTCTTGGTGCTACATAAGGTTTATTCACATTTAATTCATAAGAAATTGCATTGCATATTGAGAATTCAACGAGTACTTCTGAGCCTAAATTCTGTCATCTTCAGGACATTCGTCAAGCTACATCAAAATTGCAGTCAAAGGTATCGGCAAAAGTGGTTCCTCTCACTGAAGGTTTCAAATCAAAGTATTCTTAAGTGTTAAAACCATCTCAAGTTCCCTGCGCCAAGAATTTGACGGGAGTGCTGGTATGAGTTAAGGCTCACATGAATTTCAAGTAAAGGTATTTCGAAAGATATGGTTTATAAGTATTGGGAATCAATTCAATATCTGCATTAGTATCAGCAGATCAGTAGTTAGTGCATAGAGGGCTGTTATCAGTTGAATTGTGATAGGAGCATTTTGTAGTTATATTGTAAATTATGAAGGTGTACTCATTATCTTGCCATTTCATATATAATGTATTGTTTACTGTATTTTAGATTTTGCATGTGCTAAATTAAAATACTATTAAGAATATAAAAATAAGTTGAGATTAAATCTGAGCCAACTAGCTTTAATCTGAATGATTCAAATTTAGTGTTGATCACCACAAGTCATTCCAACTTGAGTTTACTATGTTCCTTAACCCTTATTTTCTAATTCTTCCTAGGCACGCACTTCCTTTTATGACATCAAAATAAACCAAACGGTAATATTTCTTGTTACTTTTTAAACCCGAAAAAAAATTGAACAAGTTTTTAATCAAAATAATATTTTTCAACAATGATCCTTTGAGGAGCTCATGGGATGAGAAGCCACTCAATAATCGATATTATCTCATTTTGGCAAGTTTCGTGTTGTATGTTCATCGCCTTTTCAAGCTAACGAATCATGAATAGCTTTTAGTTTCCCTACTATTACCACACATATATGCAAAATACTTCTGGCTTCCTTCATGAGCAAAGAACCAAAAACTTTGATACTCTTTCAGCCTTAAATATAAAACCCTTTTTATAGTGTATTATAAAAAAAGTCTTGTATTTAGAACCAAAGGAGTGCATGACAATGACTAAAGCTTCAAATGATTATCAAGGTAAAAAAAAAAAGAAAAAGAAAAAAGCTTCAAATGATTATAACGGTGTGTTACAAATTTGAGAAAATTAGCAGCAAATTTCTTCTTCCTCTCTACACCATAGTAATCCCTCCTTATTGCTCCACAAATTTTTCCTCTTAAATAACTTGAGTTGAAAAAAGGAATGATCACTAAAAATGACATTTAATGGCCACATCTCACCTTTTGTGGCTTGGTACTTTTTGTTAATATTGTCCCCGCCCCCTGCTCTTCTCCTCTTTGGTAATCGCTAATTATTGGTCCATAAGTTATTGTAGGTGTTAGATTTCGTATCCATCTTTGACAGGCCAAAATATTTAATAAGATTAGAAAACTATTTTAGAAGTACCTATATTTTTTTCAATTTTTAATTTGGTATCTCTGTATTTTCTTTTTGCTAGAAGTATTTTTTTTCCCAATTAAATCGTTAATTTTACTCTGTTAATATCATTAGCAGTTGTACAGGAACAAACAGCGCCAATAGAGCAAAATTATAGAAGCTAACGGTACTAACAGAGCAAAATTTAAAACTTTGATTAAGAAAAGACACATAGGTACCAAATTAAAAATTAAAAGAAAGTATAGGTACCTACAAAACATCTTTTTCTAAGATTATTTACGTGATTAAATATCACATAATTTAATTTATATAATCTGAATAATCTAAATATTAGGTACATTTGATTAAAGTTAATATGTTTAGATTATAATCATATTTTTGGATTAAATCAACATTTAATTTAATCATCCAATATTGGGAATGTAAGATTTAAATGAGTTCAGATTCAAATCATATATTCTTTCTCATTGATTGAGATAATGGAGAGATTGTAATAAATCAAAATAGCATGCAATATTTTAAAAAGACAACATATGGGTATTTTATTTTCTTAAAATATTCCTACTCATCTCTATATAAAATGGAGTCGAGTTATTTCTCCTCTCTTTTCCTAGCCAGCTGGTTAGGGCAGTCGACTTGGATCCGAGTCCGGTAAGTTTCCTCAATCCCTCTTCAATTTTGCTTTTCCTTAACACTAGGGGACCATGCCTTTGCGAGGTTTTTCTCCCGCTGAAAGATTGCCCGTGTTTTTGGAATTCCCAGGATGTTGAGATTAGCTTATTTTTAAAAAGAGAATTACAATCAAATCTCACAAAAAAGAAATAATTACCAAAAAGTTCCAATAACAACCTTAATATTACCTCCGGTTCTTAATATAAGACCATATTTGACTTTTATTTTGGTCCTAAATATAAGACCCCAATCTACTTTGTCTATCATATTTATGCATCTTTTTCCAAGATAATCCTTCTAATAATTGTAGTCCTAACCAATATAGTTGATTAGTAAGGATATTTTAAGAAAAACAATACCTATTTATTACAAATAACTAACTTAACTTCTTTCCTTAATCTTCTCAAATTAGTCAACGGGGTCTTATAATTAAGACCGAAGGTAGTAGTCTATAATGACAGGTCCTATAATTAAAATGACAACTCTTGGGACTTGTCTTTTAATTATTTTTCTTACTTGGGACCTTATTGTAATTCTCTCTGTTTTTAATTTTATCTCTGTTTTTTTTTTGACAAAATAATTTATTTAATAGTTTCCCAGCTTATTGGGCCTCCATCCTGTATTCGGCCCAACTATGCCCCTTCAATGAATTTACGGTTTTTTTTGTTTTAACAAGGACAAATGTGGACCCCACAAAGTACTTTTCTATCCTTAATACTTTTTTTGTCCTTAATATATGACCTAATTATTAAATTAATTTTGGTTTCAAATATAAGACTTATTTTTTATATTTATCAATTTTTTCTAAGTTATCTCATAGATATTCCCTTAACTATAATGAAATAAGTGTGAGAGAGAGAATATTAAAAAAAAATAATTACAATGTTTTAGGAAAAACATGTCATATTTCTTATAATTAACTAACTTACCTAACTTTTTTAATCTAATCAAATTAGTTAAACAGATTTTATATTAAAGACTGGAGGAGTATAAGATTTAATTAGAGAGTTAATGTTGGTCCTAAATTAAGACATACTTCATAAAATTATTAAATTTTCTTCCAAATTAACCCTATTAATATTTCTCTAATAATAATAATAAAGCAGGAAAAGAAAAACAATGATGCATCATTCTCGGCCCACCGAAATAGGTTGGAGAGCTTTGGGTTTTGGGCGCCACTGCTCACATATTTGTGGCAGCTGGAAACCTTTGACCAGTCAACACCTTCTAGGGGGTTCTCAGGCCGGTAAATGGGCCTCTAGCATTAAAAAAAGCCCATTGTACTTGCGGGAAAGTCATTTCCTTCCATGTTAGTTAACTAATTTTTTTAAAAATAAGTTGATTCATTTAAATTATTCCTGCGTTTAATTATTGTTCTAAGGGATTATTAATGTGCGTAGTTTGAAAAAATTACTGTTTTTTATTAGGAGCTAATTGTAAGATTTGGTCTAATCTTAAATATAAGATATGAATCTACTTTATGTTTTATATTTACTAATTTTTGAATTAATTTGTTTAACTTATAAATTAATATATAAAGTACATCTTTATATCATATTTGTTATAATTAATCAAAATTGTTTGGTTTTTTTAATTTATCTGAATTTGTTAACTAGTGCTTATATAAAATTAAAAATAATAATAAATATGAAAAATAAATTATATTGAGATTTTATATTTAAAGTTAAAAAAAAAATTCCTCAGCTGTCTTTCACATTTAGAACGGCAAAGTCCTGAGTATTCAATATAGAAAATCAATTCTTAACTAACTAATTCATATGAAAGGTATTATCTAAGGGTGAAAAAATATTTTAATTGTAGTGAAAATTAATTTTCTTATAGGGGAATGGTATTTCTCCCAATTAGATTTTTCTATACAAAATATTATAAATTAAATTGGGAGAATCATAAAAAAAGACTGTGAAAATAGAAGAAACATACATAAGGACTCGTTACAATAATAGATAAGCAAATGATAACAATTTTTATAAATGAATCTCCGTATGCCATTTTTTATTTTCAGGATTTTTTTTAATGATTTTTGCAATTAAATTTCCTACCATTATGAGAGCCTGCATTACTCAGTTAGTGTGATTTTCAAAGTTTTTGATCTTTTAAGATTGATGTTGATGGCTAATTGGCTATCATGAATCATGATACTATTATATTTGATGTCATGAATTACGACATTATGACATAACATGTCCCTTTTTTTTTTTCCTGGCAAAAAAAGACATGTCCTTGTTTTAATCTCACAAGCTATATTAGGCGAACTGATGAAATAATCATGATATCTTACCCGACAATTCAGAATTTTGACCCCTTTTATCCACAAACCGATAAATCATATCCAACTTCTCATACCATATCTTTAGCCCCCAAAAAAATATGTTTTAAAAGTTTGAAATATAATTATTGGTTTTGTATTTCTATTAACAGTCATGTCGTCAATATAGTTAAAGTAACTTAATGAGATAAAAATTTTGTTGTTATCATCATCATGATTGACTTGATAACTTAGTAGCATAAACGTTTTTTTTTTTTTTTTTTGTAAAAGTTTGAAATATAACTATTGGTTTTGTACTTCTAGGGTTAAAGTGCATCCGACGGTCTGAACTATTTTCTTAAGTGCATCTAGTGTTTTAAAATTATTTGTAGTGTAATTTTACCTTTAAAATAATTAAAATGGAACAACCTCATATCTGTCATTAAGAAAGTGTTTAGATATCCTAAAAAGTGCTTTTCAAAAACACTTTTTTATAAATCGAGATAAATTCCTTCACAAATTTACCTCGTAGACAGGTAAATCATAGTTTAGTTTCCATTCAAAAACTTCCTAAATCTAAAAACGTCCGCTGAGCTTTTTCCATGTGCTCCTTTTCCTTCCCTTTCTTGCCCCTTTCACTCATCAACCACGCCGGCTATGGCGTCCTCCATCAAGTAAGGGCATTGTCAAGTAAAAGTGATTCAAGGTCATCAATTATCAAATTGTTAAAAACCAAAATTAAAGTGCCTCGTCCTCACTAAATCTTCCTGCATTACATATTCCAAAAAGTTCTCACCATATTCCATGACTATAGCTAGATGAGCTGGGGTCAGCAAAATCTGAGCACTGAATAATCTTATAATAATTCAATCAACTTCACAATGAATCTCTTCTTCCCTGTTGAAACAAAATGGGTCTTGCCTCCTGAAATCGAATGATGTTAGAATGTTTCAAGGATTTGTGATTTGTAACCTCTTTCTGTACATGCTCATAATCTGCAGAATCAAAGGCATGGGGGAGAAGGTAAGAAGAATAATCCCAGTAATTAAGGCAAAGATAAATAAACAGAGAGAAGGAACAAACTTGGAATCTCTCTCAATGAACTTGACGGCAAAGAACTCGCCGGTCCGTTTCTCTCTAACCAGCTTGGCAACACCGAAATTCCCAGACCCAATATCTTTGATTATCTCTCTTTCTGTTGACAATCTCCACAATAGGTTCTTAAAAGATAATAATCTTCTTCACTTTCTGATGGCAATGACGATGAGGATACTGTAGAGCTCGAATTTAAGTTATCATTCTCGCTCCCACCTTCCACCACGAAATGCCCTCACATTCACAGTTCCCACCAAATTCTCTTGGCACAGAAACTCATCGCTGAAAATTCTCTCCACTCCTCTGTAAAAATCGTGCAAGAAATCATGCTCGCTCTCTCATTGCTGGCCCTGCCTTTCTTGCTCCTCGCCAGAAGCCGCCGCTGTTGATGAGTGAAAGACGGGGACAAAAAGGAAGGGAAAAGAGCAAACGGGAAAAGCTTAACAGACGTCTTCAATTCTAGGACAATGATAGATCTAAGAAAATACTACCTCCGCTATTAATTATAAGAATGAGTTGATTAATTTGAAAAAATTAAAGAAATAAGTTAGGTTAGTTATTTGTAATAAATAGTGTTGTCTTTCCTAAAATATCCTTACTAATTAAGTATATTGGTTAAAATTATAATTATTAGAAGGATCATCTTAGAAAAAATTGAGTAAATGTGAGAAATAAAATGGATTAGGGTCTTATATTTAAGACTAATATAAAAATTAAACAAGATTTTATATTAAAGATCGAAGGTAGTAATGGGGAGTGATGAGTACATCTTAACCCTATTTCTATTAACAATCATGCCGTCAATATAATTAAAGTAACTTTATTGCTGTCATCGGCGTGATGGATTTTGTAACCTAGGAGCATAAATATCTTTAGGATATTTGAATTATCTAGGATATTTAGATTGGTTAGATTTTTTTAGGATTTATTTAAAATTACCATTATTTTATTATTTTAGTATTAGGATTAGTGGTTATTATTATTATTTTAATGGGTGTTTGGATAGAAATCAAATCATAGTTTCAGAAGTGTTTTTACGGTTTACGAAGTAAATATGTGAAGGAATTTGTCTCATTTTACAGAAAAGTACTTCTGAAACCATGCTTTGAAAGTTACCAAACACTCTTTTAGTATAATCAGGTTGATAATTATCTTTACTTCTTTTTTCCTTTCCAGACTTTTCTTTTTTTTTTTTTTCTATTTTCTTCTTACTCTCTTTTTTTCTTTCTTCGATCTCTTCTCCCGCTCATTCTTTCTCTCTGTGTTTTACACAAGACGTGCTAATCTCATGCTATTTGGTGTTATTCCCTTTAAATAAATTTTTTTTAAAGGATTCGTTCCCTTAATCTATCTAATCCGTGACGATCAAGATTATTATGGTTATAATATTAAAAACCGGGTCTAACAGTTTTATTTTATTTTATTTTTCCTTTTGATGATAAATGTGTGCCGGACCTATCCATTCATAAAACAAAATAAAAATGGCAAATGATGACTTATCTGGTAAGTCAGGCAAGAAGGGAGAGAGAGGGAAAGTCGCAACATCATCAATACGACAATCATGACTTTATCCACAATGTTCATAGATTCTTACTCATTCATGAGCATTAGATTTATACGCTGAATGTTACCGTAGGATTATGTTAAAATTTTTTCCATGACGGGTGTTTGTGTTATTAGGCAAGTTCCATGAGATCTAGGAGAAAATGAAAGGAAGCCTGATTGCTCCCTGTCACGTGGCTTCCGAGGATCTTAACAATCAATATATTAATACACCGCTAATCTGGTCTGGTGTTGCCGGGTCACACATACCTCTCTGAAATATTTGATTGAACCAGTGAGATAGTGTCTTACTGATGCAATCTCATAGGAAGAAAGAAAGTCAGGAGATTTCCTACTAGGAGCCTGTGTTTTCGTTTATTTTTTTTGTAATTCTTTAAGCCCCTTTCTGTTGTTTTCTTACAGTCTCTTCCGCGCTATTTCATCGATGAAATCGTACTAATCCGACTGAATTTGCTGTGTATTGATTTCCGAGTATTTGCTTATTTCAAATCGGACTTTTTTTTTGTTCTTCTTCGATTCTGGGCTTGAAGGGAACATTTGTGGTTTATATTATGAGGAAAAGGGAGAGGGAAAATCCTTGTGGGGTATGCGGCCACTATCATAAATACGAAGAAGGGGAAGTTTGTTCGATTTGCGGCCACCGCATTCCGGCTGCATCGGAGAAAACTTCAATCCGAGTCAGCGCCTTCCCCTCCGTGATTTTGCCAGAATTCCTTTACTTGGGCAGTTATGATAACGCATCACGTTCGGAGCTTCTCAAGACTCAGGGAATCTCTCGAATCCTCAATGTAAGGCTTCTTCTGTCATTTATTGAATATGCGATTCAGTGATGGTTATTTCGTAGCCCTGGCGTTGTTTGGGATGGTAATTTCAATATCTCATTAATCAACTTACTTCTGATAAATCTTTTAATAGTTTTATTAGATTGTTATTCATTGGCATTTGATCCTTCGATTTTGCGCGTTGGTATTGGATCCGTCGAGTCCTTTTCTCTGTGGCATTTGGGATTTCGATGTAATGATGCGATAATTATAGACAAGAAAGAAATGCACAAATGTTTTAACTAAGCTCGCTTGTAATTGTACGGTTTCAGTTCTCATTCGAAATCTTTCGTTTAGTATTAACAGATCAAGGGGAACAGGTATAGAATCCAGGGTTGTTTGCATGACTTGAAATCTTGAGAACCATATTGATAATGGAGGCGGTTCTAAGATAACAGTTACTTGGTAAGCTGAGCCTGAGGAATGAGAAAGATCGTTTTGCTAGTTACTAATTCACATTCAAAAAATTAGCTGCAAACTGGAAGTTAATTTTAAATTGTTCTGGACCAAATTGCGAGGTTATGAGATTCGCTTCAAGCATCTAACTGGCCAATTAATGGAGGTGATGCCAGGTCAAACATTTCATGGTTTCCGATGATATGGCTTAAATGGGCTGATTTGACTTATTTTTACCCATGAAATTAATCTTTCAAGAGCTACATCTGTTGATTTCTTTGGGTGAAGTAAGTAGCTGGAATTAAGATAAAGGGAGTGACTAATTGTAGAATGGAGCTGCATCGTAAATACTCTACTTTATATTCTACAGACAACGGCTCCTTCAAGTTTGAGGAGTTCTGAGCATAGACATTATAAAGTAAAAAAGGATATTTCCTTATTGGTTTCTTGCCTTTAAGAGCGGCGATTGCCAATCTACTTGACCTAATGACTTTCTGGCACTAATGCCATTCAAATTGTTGCTTCATCTGTTTAGTGAAAGAGAATTGAATTTCTTTAGTTTCATGGTAATGAAACATAACTCCAGTGACGAATCTGTCAGCTCTGAGATCTTATCTAGGAATTTTTGAATCTTCATTTTTATATGACCTTGAACTTTGTGCCTTTACAGACGGTTCCTTCTTGTCAAAATCTCTACAGAAACTCATTTACCTACCACTGTCTCCCAGATGACAAAACTTTGCCTTTTGATGAAGCGATTCAGTTTCTAGGTATGTTTTTTGATACATTAACTTCATTACAAGATGTTTTAGCATTATTCCTTAACTTGTATAGTCTTTTATATCACTGCAAAATTTGCAGCCTCCTGATGAGATGATTCTTTATAAAAAGCCTGACACTTGCTTTTTGGTCTAGTCCAAGTATGGCTGTTCTGATTGTGTCATCCGGTCAGACAAAATGAGATATCAAATTACTCATTGCTTATACTTATAGTGCCTTTGGCATTGTAATTCAGAGAGAAACAAGTATCAGAAACTTTAGCTACCAATCTCTCCATCAGTGAGGGGCAGAGGGAAATGTTGGGCTTAAGGTTTTTCCACCCTGGTCTCTAAGGCTTTTACTTAGACTGCTAGTTTATTTTGAAAAATTGTGCTTAAATAATTTCTGACGAAGTTAATTGTTAGGTTTATTCTAGAATTCGAGGCTTCCTTAGAGTTTAATGGAATGCAACAGAAACTGATATTAATTGTATATGGATGGTGTCATTCCTTTGAGCTAAGTGAAGAGATAAGAAGTAAGAAGCTGGTGCTCACAGTGAGGAGAATGCTATAAAAGTGCAGGAAGAAGGAAGCAAAACAAACACCCTTCTGAACCTCTCTTGCCCCTAGATATATCTGTAACAGCTTACATTTTCACTCTACTAGCTCATGCCTGATGCGACCCAAAGCACCCATGTTGCTTACAAACTTCAACAGCCCAGGGGCCTTTTCCTTTTTAGACACCTCATATTGCAAGCCTTGGGCTCCCTAGCACAATCTTTTCTCTTCATTCACTTCTCATAGGTCTTTAGCACATTTGGCCCAGTAGTTATGGGTCAATCAGAGTCAAAGGTCCTTCTTTATTGAACCAGAAGTATTATTGTTATTTTTTTTGGTAATAGAGATAGCATAATTTATATATGCATATCATAAACTAGAACCTATTCAATTTTAATTCCCAACGATGGATTTGGCATTTTATTGTAAGGAAATTTGTCAAATTTGTTTTTTCCTCGTTCCTTCTGTATCTGCACATTAAAGTTTATGTTGCCTAACAGTGCTCTAAATTTTATTATGCTTACCCATTTTGCATTTCAAATATATTACTCAATCGTTCCTACATTATTGCTTTTAGAGGGTGAAGAGATATCTTTATACCCTAAAGTTTTAAAACTGTTATAAGTTGATGTAGAGGCTTCAGCAATCTATCTTTGCATAGTTGGTCCCAAAAGTCGTCGATGAATTAGACTTCGTATTTCATTGTCTGCCTTTTTTTTTAAAAAAAAAAAATAATTTCTTTTTTCATCTGCCTCAGTTTGACAGGCAACTCATGATCATTTCTCACTATTTCAACCATGCTTTCCATTTTTATAGGGGCTGAGTGTGCCCTCTTGTAGGACCCCCCCTCCCCCCCAAAAAAAAAAAAAAACTGCATGAGGTGTTTGGAATTTTGTCTGGATGAATATGGATACGGAGAAAAACACTATGTTTCATAAAACTAATGTTTTAGAAACTAAACTAGTAATAGTAATTGTATTAGTGGAGACACTGAATGCCATTCTATATCTGGTGATAAATGAATAAGCCAACATGTTTTTTGTATTAAAATTCGATGTTATAAACGATAACAAATCACATTTTTTTCCTTTTATATATATCAAAGTCAAAATAGAGCCTTGATGGAAAATCAAAATTCCTCTAGCACCATACTCTTCCCTCAATTTCACTTATGTGTTGGTATATGGAAGGTTTGGAATGTCTGCTTCAACTTCACTTGACTTAGAAACCTCATTGTTTCCTTGATTATTGCATTGATATAAGGAAGGTTTGGAATATCTACGTCATCTCACTGGGTTGCCAAACCAAATACTCTTTCTCTGGAGATGTCTGTCCGTGTGTGTGTGCGCACGCGCGTGTGCTGTATCGCTGGTCTTTTGTTCATTTCAGAGTATAAAAACTGTTGCAAAATTGTTCTTCTCAAAGAAATGATACTCAATTCCCTCTCTTAAGCTGAATTATAAATTGCATTTCCTACTTTCATAATTGTGCACACTTGACCATATATTGATTATGGAGGGGATGAGTTCTTCACTATCGTTTAGAGGGAAATCAAAAGCTTGTGCTTTCATGCTCTGACAGGCAATTTGATCTTGGTTTGCCTCTTTATTGATTATTAAAGTCACGTTTTTCAAGTCTCAATCAACAGTGCACTTATTTTAGTCCCACGTTGGCTGAAGAAAAAGAAGCAAAGGGGTGAATCATAAAAGAAAAGGAAAGCAACATTTTAAGCATATTTCTTTGACTGGGTTGTTGGGTAAACAATAAGGCCCATGAATTACTTGCAATGTTTAAAGCATATTTCCTGGAATTCCTGGAATGGGCCGTTGGGTAGCCAAGAAGTATATGGCTCTCTGAATTGGCAAGGCTACTGAGGTATTTGATCCGCTTGGATTTTTATTGGTTGTTGGCTGATTTTTGACTGGCTAGTTTTGTAGTCCACATGGATGGGAATGATAATTAGTTCTCAGGTTCTTTTGTTTGACTGGTTGATCTGGTTTGGTCTAGTTTATAAAAGCATGCTCAAGACATACATGAAATCATTAACTTAGACATAAATATATATTGACTATCAGAATCACTAATCATGTACTTTGCCGTGTAAACTTTGGCAAGCTATGTTAAATTCAATAACAAATAGGTTCATTGTCCTGATCAAGTTGCAAATTTTGTCATTGTATGCCTTTAGTTTCCAGTTTCCCTTTCCACCTCTCTTTTTTTTTTTTTTTTGGGTGGCTTTTACACTAGAATCAATACATTTTTGGCTGCAGAGCAATGTGAGAAGGACAAGGCCCGCGTTTTGGTTCATTGCATGTCAGGGAAGAATAGGTAAGTTATCACTATCATTTTTTGTTAATCATGGCAATGAAATATTCTGCTCGAATTAGTTCCAAATAATTTTGCGGTGGACTATAAAAAAAGGGGAACAAGAGCAGAAATAGTATAAAGGCATTTCGCCCTTGTGCTGCAGCCTTGAAAAAGGGGGAAGCAGTGAGGACATTGAAGGTTTCAACTATAAGGAAAGTTTTAGATCTGTGCAAGTTACAGTTCCCATGACTAATATATTTCTTCTGGCAGGTCCCCAGCTATTGTGATTGCTTACCTGATGAAGTCCAGGGGATGGAGACTCAGCCAGAGCTACCAGTGGGTAAAAGAGAGGAGACCTTCTGTGGAATTATCTGAAGGTACCTTTGCTTTCTAATTCCAGATTTGTTTCACAATTTTAAATAAGATTAAGATTATTTTAACTAAGAATTCATTTGGGTTAGAATTTAATTTTTCACTTTATTTTATTTTATTACTCTATTAGGATTTAAAATTTTTTGTTAGGATCCATTTCTTATTGTGCATCTTAAAATGTATCTTTTGGGTTTTATATAAACCTCTTGCACATTGGACTTGTATCAGTTTTCTCATTGGTTAATATTGATAAAATCCCGGTCCTTTACCCTTTCTCCATCAGATTTGGTTTATGGTTGGCAAATAAAAAGAACCAGATTTGCTTTATTCTTGCTACTGTTCCTACATCTGATCTTCTTAGTCCTTATGGAATGAAATGAATTAGCAGAGAAACTTGAATTTGTTAACATTGATAGTTCTTCCTACCCCTCCTACATGTCGCTAAGGAAATTGGATTCCATACTCATCTCAAAAGATGAGCATTGGGTGCTTATCTATAATATGGACCTTGTAGATTAAAATTGGATGGTCCAATTATTGAAACAAACTGTGATATGGAAACAAAAACCTCTAGGGCCTTCTAATCATGATTAACTTTAATAAGCATCTTAATTTCACACCTTGAATTGCAGGGATTTGAATTGACCCGAGGATAGCTGCAAGAATAAACTAATCCCGTAAATATTGAAATCATACATGGTAGAACAGAGAACATAATTTTGATGGGCAAAGAAGGAAGCGCACGATAGGGGTAGGCTGAGTGTCCTGACTAAACTCCAAAGAGAAGCATTTATTTATGGTGTGTTACAACAACAATAAACCTTATCCCACTTGGTGAGATTAGGAGCATTGATTGCAAGACGCCATTGCTCTTTATCAAGCCTTGTTTATTATGTGTTGGATTTAAAATAATAATAATACAGTTTCCAGCAGTAAATACTTGTTTGCAGTTAATGAAGCTGTTTCAAAATCAGTTATGATGAGTATATTGAATGAATCAGCGATAACGGGTTTTGTTTACTTTTTTCACCGCTATCTTTCTGGCTTGCATCCTTCCTTTCATAATGTAGGTGTTTCCCAGCAACTGCAAGAGTATGAGCGCAAGATCTATGGAGCGGTTGACCCTGGCGGCTCTCCTTTGTTTGGATTCTCAACTCCAGCACCTCCTCCTATTAGCTTTGGCTACCCAAGAGTTAATGATCCAGCAGCTCCTCTTCCTGCCTTTAGCAATCCTGGCGCTACCTCAGTCTTTGCCCAAGCTCCCTTAGACGTGCCCCCGACTGACTTTACTTTTGGAGCCGGTCAGACTCAAAACAGTGTAATTGGGAGCCCATTCAACGCCAATCCACCAAATCGAACTGGCAGTGATGCCCAGATGGATGGTTCTTGATTCCGGCTAGAATAATTCACGATGACCAGTACGGCAACTCTGATGAGCTTTATTATCTGGAGCATAGAGAGTGGTGAGGGTAAAATGCTCATACATTGTAGCTTCTAAGACTTGGCTGGTGCTAAATTTATAGACTAAGGTAAAGTTTTTTACGTGTTTGTTATCAAGTTTTTCAATAAAAATTTGACATGTAAAGGAAATCTGTTGAAAGATCCAGTTATGCAGTGTTGAGTTATTAGAAACATACACTTGTCATATTTTCATTGTATAACTTGATAACAATCACATAAAAGTTGTACCCCGAGTTTAGGATGCTGTCCTGCAAGCTGCCTTGCTTCAAATCGAGATGCGAATGATCACAAGTGACTGATAGATACTATACAAGTTCATTCTCTCTTATTTATTTTCGACTCATTTCATAGTTTCCTGGTTGTAGTAATGAATTACAGCTGATTTGCTGGCCTGATGTGCCTGCTCTTCTGCAGAGCCGCACTTGGATTTTCCGGTTGTTAGACATTACAAGCGGAATTGTACAAGATGAAATAGGTTACGGTACTCTTTATCTACGCATTCGGTATTGTGTTACTCTTGCAGGGGGTGTTTGGATAGAAATCAAACCATAGTTTCAGAAGTGTTTTTACGGTTTACGAAGTAAATATGTGAAGGAATTTGTCTCGTTTTGCGACAAAGTGCTTCTGAAACTATGATTTGGAAGTTGTCAAACACCCCGCAGTCATACTCGTTTGCAAACTGACTTTTCATTTGAAGTCTCTGCCCATGCGGCCTGATCTAGACTTGACTAGATTACGAGTCTGTTTTCTTGTGGTGTCTAATCTGAATCGTATTATTCGTAGATTATGATTAGTGGAATGTAGCTTCCTTGTGTGTGTGTTTTAATTTGTATGCCCCTTGACTGAAAATAATCAACATGTGCCACCTCATTATTCAACCAATATAATCTTTCTTGAACAAACTCCGAAGATAAATTTAACAGAACCATTTTGTTAGGTAATATTGATCATTAATAATTACAATAATGGAGGATATTGTGTTCAAATTCAATAGCCAATGACCAATCATCAATATAAGATGTAAAATATAGAGCAACTTGTTTCTATCGTACTCTGCGTAATGCATCATTCTCGTGTTTAATTATGAACTATTTGTCGTGTAAGCAAGGAGCCTGGCTATTTATTTAGAGATGGCAGGAGTCGTTCGTTGGTTTTTTGGACTTATTTCACATAAAACGTCCCCTCAATCGACTTAAGGGTGTTTGGGTATTAAAATTTTTTTTTTTAAAAGTGTTTTTTCTTAAATTGAGATAAATTTCTTCACATATTTATTTTATATACTATAAATCTCTTTTAAAAATTATTGTTTTAATTCCATCTAAACACCCCCTTAAACTATTAAAATTATAATAAATTGTATTAGTAATAAATTATAAATATTACAGCTTTTCTTTATAAAATTCTTTGTGAATAAACTACATGAATAGCACGTTTGTATTAAGCTTTATGCCTCACCTTTTTTGGGCAATACATTTGAAGTAAGAAGATGTGAAAAGATTGGAACAGGACATAGGTTAAGAGGATCCATGACCTCATGTCTCATTCCAATTATCAAAATCCTCCCCCAGGTCTACTCTGAGCACAATCAAACGGTGACTTATCGGACAAGACAAAATCTGATGTTCACACATGGGTTTAGGCTGACGTTCCTCCTTTTGACTATTTACAAAATTTAAAGGTCAATACTTAGAATTGATTCCTTTGTATGTATCAAGACGAAGTAGGAAGTATGAGTGTTCTTCAGACTTCACAAAATTGGATGAAAATTTTGACCCAAAAAAGAAAAAATCGATGAAAAGAAGATTACCTTGAGCTAAAGTTATTTAGATAATAACCCGATAAATCCAGTAATATTTAATATTAGACAGCTAAATCATACAATTTACTTCAGTCAGAGACATAATAATGACAAAATCTTCCTTGGATTTATATAGCCCAACCTCAGAACACATCACAATTCACAAAACTAGAATTCGAATCTGCCCAACACTACCTTACACAAATTACGCTAAAACAAAATAGACACACCCCACTCTTAGATATCCTTATCCTATACTAAACTTTATTCCACCACTTCTAAATTTGATATACTTATATATAAAGATTCGACAGAAATAAATAGGAAGTAGTACAGGACATTGAAATTCAACAATGTAGTTTAGGGATTTAATTATATTGTTTTCATAGGAATTCAGTTAAAACATTCTTGACCACATAATTGGCAACAATGCCGTTGGTTTTCTCAGTCGGATGAAAAGAATCCCAGAAAACGTATTTGGAAGCATCTGAACAAGTGAACATCTCCCCTCTCCTGCAGGCATACCCCATCTCGAACATTCCTGTTGCACAACACGCCACTGAGGTCGATTGAAACCCTGTTCCACACGAAACATCCTAGTCAACTCCGAGATAATTAATTATATCTAATTTTAATCTCAAACAGAGGATAAATATTTAATACTAGTATCCAGTTGACTCATTTGTGACTAATCTATGAAGATTAAGAAAATTATTAAATTACTTAGCATAATCTCTCTAAAATATGTTTGTATATCGTTATAGTATATGCTAATTCATAAGCGAGGCAAGTTAGTTTTGAGAAAAATGATAAATATAAATACTTAGTAATTTTTTTAATCTCTTCAAATTAGATCTTATCTTAACGGGCAAGGTAGTAAATGGAAATCGGACTTACCATACTGGGCAGGTTTTGTTATGATGCGCTGTAAAATGAAATATGGATTAGAAAACGCGAGTCTGATCCCAGGTAGCTCCTTGTTCAGCTTCATGGTCAATCTCTTGAGCTTATTGTTGAACTCCAGGGCTATGGCGTTGTAACTGGGAACACATTCATTACCACCAACGATGTTTGTGGTTCTCTCTAATGGCAGGCAGCCCATTGGAGGGAGGCCTCCTAGGGAGATCCTCCGGGCACCCAGACCGTAGAGTTTCCTGATGAAGTTCTCGGCGATGCCGGCGAG
Source organism: Neltuma alba (assembly GCF_004799145.2). NCBI lineage: Eukaryota > Viridiplantae > Streptophyta > Magnoliopsida > Fabales > Fabaceae > Neltuma > Neltuma alba. The sequence continues at coordinate 41,273 of NW_021636343.1, forward strand.
GAAATTCTCGTATTGCTGAGGAGTGTACTCCGACGACCGGCCGGGAATGGTGTAGTAATTCTCCAGGAAGTCGTTTGTTCCCAGACTCATCATGTGTAATGCTTCACTTATGGTCTGGTTTGCCCTGCTTTCTCCAACATGCCCTCTTAGCTTGTTTTGGTAATCTTTGTAATACTCCATTTGCCTCCATAGTGGTATCACCGACTGAAAATGACAAATATTTGTTTTTGTCAATTTACGTTACTTTTAAAAGCTGTCAGCTTCATAATTCTTGAAGGAATTTGGCTGAAGCTGACACCAAAAAACTGACAAAACTCAAAAGTTAGAACCATGAAAGCATGAAACAACGTAATGTGAAGAGAAGAAGACAATAATTAATTACCAAAACATCGGAAGTGGCGTTGTCGTAACCAGTAGCGGCAGAAGCGAAGGTGACCCCGGTGGCGAAATCGGAAATGTTATACTTTGGATCCAAGTACGCCGGAATGTATGGCTTCAGTCCGACAGCCTCAGAGATGAAGTCAGTGGGTATCCTTCCATTGCTGAACCTCCCTGTAGCCTTCCCACCCTGAAAGTCCCTCCCATAAGGCTCGAAGTTGCTCCGGGCCACCGTGGGAATGAAGTTATTGTTCCCAGCGTCCACCGACGAGTCACCGAACACGATGACCGCCGGAACCTTTGAACCGCTGGTTCCGGTCACTAGGAGTGGGAGAAAGATGCACAAAGTAAAGTGTATGCATGAGAGGGATGATGATGAGATCGCTTTGTTTTGGTGGCCTTGCATTGTTGGAGCTGTAAGTGACTGTGATTTCTGGGATGAAGAGAGATCAGAGAAAGCGAGAGCGGTAAAGACAGGGATGGGATGGGAGAAGGTGAGATCATAAATGACATATTTGTGGGGGAACCATTAATTAATGCAACTTTGATCTTTTGATCTTTGGGCGGAGAAGTTGTTGAAATTCATAATTGCTCCTCACAAAACCACCCTGCGATTTTTTATGTTCATTACTACGACCACCACCACAGTGACATGGTTCCACATTATTAATTAGTTATTACTCTTTATATTCTCAATATAAGATTTATTTAACTAATTTGATTAGGTTAAGAAAGTTAGATAAGTTAATTAATTATAAAAAATATAATATTTTTTTCTAAAATATTATAATAATCTTTCTTAATATCCTTATGTCTTTTTCTATTTGATTATGGTGGAGGGAGCATCTATAGAGATAATTTAGAAAAAAATAATAAATATGAAAAATAAGTTTTATATTTAATACCAAAATCAATTATACAATTAGGTCTGTATTAAGGACCGGACGAGTATTCATTAGGATGATGATGATTATATCAATTGACTTGAGATAAACTTGGGATCAGTTTTTCTCCCCAAGTAATGTGGAACTCGTATCTTAGATGTCATGTGAACGCAATACCCTGCCGGTGATCCTAACCTGGACTGGTATTTATCTTAACTTCTATTTTCAGAATATTTAGTATTTTTATGCCTATAATTTTACCTCCGTTGTAATTTAATCGTTAAATTTTGATTCAACACAACTCAAATACTATAATTTTGATTTTATTTAGAACTCGATAGCTAAATCTTGATTAATTGCAAGTTAGGAAACTTTAGTCTACTTAATTTCATTAAATATAACTAAGTGAGAACTCCGAACGAAATTAGTCAAGTGATAATATTAAAATATATATACACACACAGCTGAATGAAAATTATAAGGGCAAAAAGATTGATAATTCGTTTTTCTTAATTTAACTTAATACTAATTGTTTGAAATTGAGAAAACTATCTTTTTCTTCCACTGGTAGACAGCTAGAAAACTGTCTCTATTTTAAGTTTTGTTCCAAAATTGGTGAGAAATATGCACTTTTTTGCATTGAAGTTTATTTGGTAGAACACGTACCCCTGCTTGAGTCAAACAATAATGAAGGATTCTGGATTAGTAAGGGACAAAAGCTTAATGTTCCCAATGTGTCAGCCTTAAACGTCACAAATTAAAGTACAAGGAATTGTGGTTATCCTTTATAAATAGTCATATGCAACACAATTATATAAATATTGATATGGATATCCTATATTGCTATGTATCACGAGGACAAAAGAATTTGTCATGGTTTTAATCTTTTTTTTTTTAATGCTTTTCTCTCATTGTCTTATTATTTATTATTTATGATGGACTGTACTTGTTCAGCTCCAAAAATAACCTTTCAACCCCAGGATCCATTGGGTGGTAGGCCACACCCTTTCATACATTATTGCAGATTTTGTATCATATTATTAATGATTTATCAGCAATAATGGATCTTGCTGTAAATTTTGGTTTCAATGAAATTGTTGCTCCACTCAAATTTTAAATTTTATACTCATGTTGATTGATTAAACGTAATTATACCATTTCATTCTGCCGTAAGTGCTTATACCTATTAAACTTGCTGCAAAGTTTTGTATATAACAAAAATTTCAATAAATCACATTTATGCCATCTCTAGTCTCCACACAAATTTGCCATAGATTAAATTTCAATTTCATCAAAGCAAAAAAAAAAAAGGTGTCAAAATACCAAAATTTAAATAAAAATAGGAAAAAAAAACACTGTACTTGCATAAGGCGGAAGATGGGAAGAGACGAGCTGGAGAAGTATATGAGAATGAGAGAGATGATTTCAGGAAAAAGATGTAACAATAAGGAAAAGAGTTGTGGATCAGAATGTGTGTTTTGAGTAGTAAGGATGACTTTCAGAACACAAGTAGATGCATATATAGGAGGACCATTCTTGAACAAACATGTAGATATAATCGATGTGCAATAAAAGCTGCCTCAACAAGAAATACTACTCTTGATATTAATGCATCTATCCACTTCTTCACCTATTAATTCCAAAGGCTTTAATTTCCATAATTTTCTAGGTTCCCCAATTAATAATATATATTTTCTAGTCTTATTTATAAGGCATTCTAGCAATATGTTTCAGCAGAATCAATAAAAACTTTAAACCTTATTAGTCTTATCTTAAAATGTAATAAATTTTCAACTTATTTTTCTTACTTAATATCTACTACTTTAATAAAAATATAAAGTTAAGACAATAATAAATAAAGCTTAAAATTGAACATGAATTTAATCATGTAACTTATAAATAGAATTAGAATAAATCTTCTTCCTTTGCTTTATGTAAGTCCAAAATGCTGCTTCATGAGTAGTCATTGCCTCTTTAATAATGTTCTATCTTCTTCTGGTTTCATGACACAGGCACATGCCACCCTCTCATATATTTTCTGGGTTCAAACTTATTAGAAATTAAAGCACACATGTACACTATTAATTGTTTTCTTAAGTAAGACAGAGAAATTGAAACACGCACCTACACAAGTGAAGAGATTTAATGCATTCTGATTATGAGATGTTTAGTGGGCGAAAAAAAAAATTACTAATTAAAACTGATGCGAAATAGAAAAATTCATGTTTGTGATATAAAGAACAAAAAAGATGTGGGAGATCGAATTAATGAGGGAGGGATGCATGTGGTTGCAACCGTCCGTGAAAGAGAATTCCCACACACACAGACTCATAAATTTTAAAGGCTTCCTTATTCAATTCTCCCACCAGAAAATGAGGTGATCCCATGTTCCTGTCTCTCTCTAGTTAAGTGCAACCACCTTAATTGTGTTCCACTGAGTTTTCGTGCTGCTATCGTAAGTATCACATTTATTTGTTGTCTCTGGCTCAACATCTGATGGATGGGTGTATGTGTTTGATCCGAAGTTGTGCACTGTTACTCATGATCTCCTGTTAGTGTAAAAGAACCATCGTTGACAAAGCAAGAGATCTCTTGATTCATTGATCAAGGACCTGTTTGGTTTGAAGGGAGGGAGGGGAGGGTGGGGTAGGGAGGGGAAGGGGAGGTTTTATCCTCACCTTGTTTGGTTTGATTAAAAAGAAGATGAGGGAATGATATTTAATGATCCATTGTTTGATTCAAGAAAGGGCGGGAGGGATAGTAATAATTAATTTATCATTTTACCCTTACACATTAGTTTATATTTTTATTGATATATTATATAAACCAATTTACATCTTAATTTAAATTATATAATTTAATAAAAATTCAGTCTCATCATGTTAATATGTGCATTAAAAAATTGGTATAGTAATTTTTTATTCTAATTAATATAATAATATATTTGAAATAATCAAATTAACAAATTTTATATGCTCTAAGAAAAATGAAATTTTATTCTCTTTAGGCTATCCTTTTTTTCAGCTTTAAAATATATGTAATAAATAATATATTTATAAAAAACAATTCATTTTATAATATTATAATTTTTTATTTTTAATTAATATTTGTTATAATATATTTTTTAATTATAATAATTTATATTTTTTATGTTTTACTTAGGATAATATAATTTTTATTTGAAATAAATATTATAATAATATATTTTATAAATAGTAGTGGAATATTAAAAAAAATGACCTAAAAATTTAGTTCCCCTCTGAAAACTCCTAATTTGGGAGGAGCTAAAATGAGAGGAGGGGAGGAGACATTTTGGCTTCCCTCCTCTGCTCTCCAAAATTTTTAATCAAACGAGGAAAAGGTTCATTTTCCCCCTCCTCCCCTACCTTCTCCTCCAACCAAACACAAAAGATTCAAACGTTATTGATGCATTAAGAAGACAATACTACCTGGGCTATTTTCTTGATGATGTCTCTGAGAGTCTATTATTGTTGGATTGGAGCCATGAAGAGATTGGAATGACTTAGCAAACAAGCCGATCGAACTTTGCTAGCAACAGCTCATAGTCATTCGATTTCCTTCCATCACAAGAGGGTCGCAAGATTGAGGTTCATAAACACTTGTAAAAGAGTCTAAGGATTCACCATATATATATATAATCACCCATAATAAGGTTTAGGGTATCATGCATCCCCCTCCCCATGAAATATCCCGACACAATCAATACCATCCACTCTAAACTGAATTTGAAATGCACTTTAAAGGTCTCATAATACTTCTGAATTTGAAATCACAAGGTTTTATTCCAGTTCAAACGCAAATCTCTAACTAATAACATGCATCTGCATACGCATAATAATGCTTTTCCGCTTCTTCCATCTGCTCTTTTCCTTCATTGCTCTTCATCAGATGACTCATCATCTGTATATGAGCACAAACTCACACGTCAACATAATATACCGCATTAAAAAAAATATGCTTTTTGAGTGAATAAAATAAATATTTGATCAAAATCATTAATAAGATAAATTTTTAATTAATCAATATGTGCGTGCTATGAAATAAAGTTGATATCTTTCTATTTTCTTGAAGTGAATAATAATAATTAAATTTTGGAGTTATAAGTTTGCTGGATACAGAAATTCTAAGATATCAACTAATTAGAAAGAACAAGCAAGTCTATGGAAGTTCAGATCTTTATGAGTTGATCATGAGCTTAAGGACTGACAAGTAATATAAAGAGGTAGTTAGGAACAAAGATTTTTCCTCTTTCCTTTTGGAAAGAATACTAGAATCATAGATTAACATTTTAAGTACAAATTTCAGGTCTGTAACAGAGACTTCGCTGGGAAGAAACTCTGTTTTATTAAAAAATGGTTAATCAATAGAGTAGATTTTGTAATATTTGTTTCAATTGTATATATTTTTAATGGATCATTATGTTTAAATAAGGAAACCGTGGGAGCAAGATAAATAGTGAAATACCTATGGTTTGGGTGGAAGCGGCTTGCAGGGAGGAAAAGTCCAATTTTGGGCATTCATCTATCTGGACTTCTTGGAGTTCGAGTTTGGAGCATTTAGCTTGAATCCTTTGCAGAAGTGAGTGAGGGCTGGCAATTTTGAAAGTGTCAATAATTCTAGATGTGGAAGCACAAGTTCTTGCGTACTGGCAGTTGCTTCATCACTTTTATGTGAACAGAGCTCCTCCATTTGTGTGCCTCTGATACGCCAATGCATTCCTGTGGCGGAAGCATTCCAACATCAACGTACCTGAGAAGGCATTTCAACTTGTTGCAGCGTTTCACTGTTATGCTCCTCAATTGTGGAAAAGGCAACTGCATATAATTCGAGTTGGATACAGTATTCTGAGCTTCTTCCCAACGACTCTGCATGATTTCCTCTACTTCCTCACATTCTGTAATTTCTAGATATTTCAGTTGTGGAAGGCTTCCCCAAACAGACATGGAGAATATACATTTGAGTTTTCCACATCCATGCACTCTTAAAGAATAATATACTGGAAGCTCAAACTTTGGGAGGAAGTGAAAGCCGTGCATATAAAACTCAGCTCGCTTAGATTTTGGAACTCTAATTCCTCTAATGTCAACAGGTCTAGATAGAAATATGGAAGTTGATGAAGCGGTTGGTTGCTGTTGTTGGCGTGAGGCTTTGCTTTCTATGCAACACACAAATGAGCATATTAATGAACTAATAGAGAAAGAAAGCCAAATAAAGACATTTAATGATTCGGCCAATAATATATAGTGTATACATAATACAAAGTAAAGGCAATTCAAGGCTCTAAGTATGACGTGTTTAAGCAGCGCTAACTTTTTTTATTTTATTGTCGTCCTCCATGCGAAACAAACAAAACCAACACTCGAATACAACTTACCTGTGTAAACGATATAATCCGCATGCTCCCAGTTGCTCCCATAATTGAAGAAAATTTTGGGCAATTATTCATTTTAATTTCTTGGACATTCTCTGCGGATAACTTAAATCCTTTGCATATATCAACAAGACTTGGCAATTTCATTAGCCTTATGTCTGTCAAATTTGGAAGCACAATTTTGTTGACATTGTCATTACTGCTGTTGGCTTCACTCCTATGTTCAAAGAGCTGCTCTAACTCTGCACATTCTGATATCTCTATATTGCATAAATGTGGAAGCAATATGGTGACAGAGGAGGTTGAGAAAAGAGACTTGAGCCTGTTACAGTGCTCCACCCTCAACACTTGTAACTTAGGAAGCTAGTTTGGAATGATTGGTGATCTTGTTGTGTCAGAATCACCTCCAACTCCTCACAGCTCCGTATCATGAGCGTCTCTAACATTGGGAGGCTTCTTTCGGGGCTGCCCTCACCAAATACGGATTTCACTTCTTACAATTATATAGGCCCAATTCTTGAAGATGGACAAGGTTCGAAATATGTGAAGGAGCTCCCCATATCAGCCCACAGCTCAGGGAGACTTCCTAATTCTAATGCTTCCAGTTTTGAACACAACAGCTGCATATACACAGACCAAACAAACACACATCAACATAATAACACAAGACAAGAAGCCGCTTCCTTTTCCAGATGCCAATCATCAGTACAACATTTTTGCTTTATAAAAATAATTCAAAATTATTGCTCAGCTACGAAACTATATTGCCTATAACTTCAGGCAACATCTCTGTTCTTTTGCATGCTTCAACACCAGTGTCATGTGGTTTACAACAAAATATTATCAAAATAATTTTTGAATTCATCTAATTAATAAATTAATAAACTTACTAATAAATAAATAAAATTTTTAAAAATAAAAAATGAATGGTTCTTTTGATGCATTGGAAAATAGTGGGCAACATTTCTCGAATGTTGGGAAGAAAATATTTAAAGGCCACATTTATCTTTTCATTACCTATAAAAATATGGAGTAGCTTTTAAGTGTTGCAATAAAAATAGTTTTATAGGCAACAGTTTTTATGTTGCCTATTTGACGATTTCAATTCAATAGTTGAAATTTGTCGCCTATTCTGTTTTAGGGAATACTTTTAGATCTGTTGTTAAATATTACTATCACCTGTTCATATGTTAGATTACGCAACAATTTCAGAAATGTTGCATAGTCAAGTGTTACTAAAATTAAAAAATGTTCCAGCGCGTCCCTTTTCTTCATATTCAATAAATAATAAGAAATACGACTATAAAAAAAATTTCTAGCTGTCTAGCCTATGCGCGTGCGCACACATATATAAAATTAGGGTAACAAAAATATAAAAAAATATTCGAATGTCATTTTTTCCCTTTTAAACAAAACTAAAGATATTAAACTGCTCATTTTAATTCACATAGAAATTTTCATTTGAAATGAAAAAATTGATCAATCAGCTGTTATAAGTTCGCATGGTTTGCTAAAGAAAAAGAAACCAAAATTTAAAAAAAAAATTTGAACAATCATACTGTATACATATATATATCTATAAAGTATTGGACGGAAGCGTCTACGTTCAAGAAATGTAAAATGTTAAATCCTTTGACAAAATTCATCCTTTGGAAAAAATTATATTCAAATTCCTCCTGCTTTTAAATAAAATTAGAATTTTAATATATAATTTTTTTATAAATTTTAATTTAGAATTAAAACTCGATAATTCTACTATTATTTTTCTGCACAATTTCCTATAAAATCCTTACCAAAAGAGGGAGGGACAGCAATAAGAAAAATCAAATAGTATTATATGTATTTATGCCATAAAAATATTTAAAATCATTAAAATGGGTACATATTGTGTATATTCGTTATTAGGATCTGAATCTCAATTTTGTTAATCTAAAATGAAATGAATACAAATATTACATCATCTTGGGATACAATAATATTTAAGATCCAAGGAAGAAAAGAAAGGAAAAAAACTTATCTCCAATTAGATACTTAAGGATTCTAAGGACCAATAAATTGAGCTACAATAAAGAGAGAGAAAATTCATTTAAAGAAAGGGAAACAATTGGCAAAGATGTGAGTACCTGGCGAAGACAATCGTTGGAAAATAAACCTTGACAAAATCCTTGAGACTTGGCACTTCTCCTAGAATCAAACTCCTTAAGCTGGGTAATATATTCTTCGAAAAATCACTCCAATCTATGGCTATTGAAAATAGGCATTTTAACCAGTTGCATCTTTGAACTCGAAGATTTTTCAGATTTGGAAAACATATTTGTGATGAATGAGGAGCATTCAATGGGCTTTGATGTTCCTCTCCTACCTCTGCACTAGATATTATTCCCTCCAACTCATTGCAATCTGATATTTCAAGATCTTCCAATAGTGGCATGTGTTTAAGAATTACAGGGGAGAAAATAGTTTTCAAATTGTTGCACCCACTCACTCTGAATTTTCTAAGATTTTGGAGGCTCAATTTTTTCATTGGATCACTCCAAACAAATTTTAGATCAGGTAGATTCTTCAATTCAAGAGCACTTAAGGAAGAGGTTAACTTGCTTTGTGAAGTCTTTTTAGTAAAAACATCCCCTTCAACTCCAAATAGAATGTCTTCCATACTACAACCCTCAACCTTAAGTTTCTCTAAATTGAGAAACGTTAGTGGAGCTGAAACCCCACTATTTAATTGATTGTCCTGTGGCAAAGCATTTCACAAATCAAAATAAGATATTCACATTTGGTTCTTGTATCATTTTCATAGATATTATGAAAAAAAAATAGCAACGAAAATTAGGACAAAGAATTTAACAGAAGGCACATGAAAATACATACCATATTTATGGTTGAACCAACAGTGATGTTAACACCTGAATATTTGAATTTGGGACATTCCACGCATTGTAATTCTCTCAAACACGGGCAACTTGAATGAATGTTTTTTGGAAAAATGTTGAGCAAATTTTTCAAGCCATTGAGTTCGACTGATTCCAAAGCAGGAAGTTTGATCTGAACCTCTTGATTCTCATCTTCATGTTGACCAAAAGCATATTTTATTTGAGAAGACCTATAAATGCACACCTCCTCCAACTGCTCAAGGCCTCGTACACAAGAGTTGGAGAATACATATTCTAACTTGTCATAATCAGTGATAGTCAAACTTTTCAATTTTGAGAACAACAAATATGCACTATTGTTTGAAGCTGAAATTATTTCATTGTTAGCACCATCGCCATCCTCCTCTATTATATTCTTCAGTTCACTGCAACCATTTATATTTAGCTTTTGTAACAATAGCATAGCTCTCACAATACTCTTTGGAAACAAGAATGTCAGCATAGGGCAATCAGATATATGTAGTTCCTGTAATTTCTCAAAGAAGCGAAGCTGAGGAGGACCACACCAAATGACTTTCAAGTTCACCAAAGATGCCAACGTTAAGTTGATTAACTTTGGGAAGAGCCAACTTTTTGTTTCATGAGAAGTTGCATCTACAAGGCATTCTAAATCTGGATAAAACTGGAGCCACAATGTAGTTAGCTCATTCATCCCTCCTACAACTTGAACAATGTCTGGCACGATATTTTTGCAACCTACATCACACCTATACAAACAAACAAATTCTGCTTGTTGCAAAAGATCCTTAATAAATGGACTTAAAGCAGAGATTTTTAACTCTTCAAATGATAAAGCCTTGGAGTGAAAATCCCACAAATTTTGATAATCACTAGTGTATATAAGACCAATATTGTTCATAATTTGAACTTTATATCTCTTCAATCTAGGAAAAGCAGCATCTTTCAACAAACGTTTGTCAAGTTTTAAAGTTTTATGGATTTGAAAAACATATAACTCCTGTAGTAGTGTGCATCTTGCTATTATCTCAAAACTTTGCCCGCTGATCAAATGTAAGTCTAACAGCTTCAATTTACTCAACTCTTCCAATCCTTTTGGCAGGTCCTTAAACAGACTATTTTTCAAGTCAAGAACTTCGACAAATCATCACCTAAGTGACAGTATTGCAAGCGCAGAGTTCGCAGATTAGTTAGCAAATTCATAGAGTGTGGCAATGGTAACAAGTGGAGTGCTTTGCTAGAAATATATGTAGAGTTAATCTCCATAACCTTGAGTGCCCCCATACCTTCAAAATTTGCTTCTGATAATTCACATTCGCCAATATTATTTAGCAACAAAATCTCCACTTTTGGAGCATCTAATCGTGGAGAAAATTGAGATACTTCATTGCACCAAGAAGCGAATGCATAACAATCTTTTATAGACACACTTGTTGCCATCTTCATATCCTTCTCAAGATTCACTACAACATTACGATTTTCTTGATGTGATATCCACAATGCTACATCACGAACTACATCATGCATTCTCAATCGGTCTTTATATTTATCGGAATGCATTAGCAAACAAGAATCCACAAGAATATTTACACATGAACCCACTTTGTTTCTCGCTTCTTCAAGAGAGTCCAATTCTTCACACATGTCCAAACCTATCATGATTCTGAACAAATCTTCAATCGAGATATATGCATCTTCTGGATACATGCAGCATTTTAAGAAGAGTGACTTGACTTCATCATTGCTTAAATAATCGTAACTCAACCGGAGACAAGAAAAAGCATCTCTGACACCTCGTTCCACATTGATTGGTTTTGAATTCGTTAATCTTTTTAATGCTTCCTTCCATTCTTCTATAGACTTTCCTTTCAAAGAGGCTCCTACGGCTTGAATTGCAATAGGAAGTCCTTTGCATTCCCTTACAATTCCTTGTGCTACACTACTCAATGATTCATCAACAATATGAGCGTGTTTTTGGAACAATGTCCAAGATTCCTCATTAGATAAAAGATCCAAGGGAATCTTTGTTTGACAATCCATCATTTTGCATACTCCTTGGCGCCGAGTGGTAAGAAGGATCTTGCAACCACGATAATCTTTGGAAGGGACACCGATATCCTCCAAGTTGATCATACCCCACACATCATCCAATATTACAAGAATTCTTTCGCCGCTGCTCAATCTTATTGATAGACGTTTAGCTCTCCCAGTTTCACTTTCTTCATGCAATCCCAAACTTAAATCATCTGCGATCTCACCCTGAACCTTTCTAATGTTCATAGTTTGGGACATAGTTGCAAGTATAACTCGATCAAAAAGGTTTAATTCCTTGGCTTTTTTGCCTACTTCTTTTACCAAGGTTGTTTTGCCGGAGCCCCCCATTCCATACAGTCCAATCATTCGAACACCATCATCTTGGAGAGCTGCCAACAACTGATCTGAAGCCAACTTTGTAGACTGGAAATACACAAAATTTCCAGAAGAAAAGTACTCTACATCTGGGATTGAGACAGTGATAGAAATGGGATTCAATTCACTCCTTTGATTGAGATTTTTTATTGCCTCGATCATCTTTGTCATTTGTCTACACAAACGATATCTCCTCCAAGTAGGACACCTTCCTTGAAAGCAACTATTGCTATCCTTCATTTGCTGCTCCAATTTCTGCACCTCATCCATATGACTCCTCACTTCAGCTAACCACTTGTCAACAGCATCAACAATTTTTTCAGTTCTGTTAAGAGCTTCTTGAACGCGTGCTTGAATTCCATCTTGTGTTGATGCAAGCTTCTGCTTTTCAGTTTCAAGAGTTTTTGTAATGCTGCCTGCACAAAACAAATATTGTCCTTGACGCACCAAAGGAGCTACCGAATATTCAGCGAGTTTGGCAATAACAGATACGACAATCTCTGCCATTTAAGCCAAAACTACCTGAAAGAAGACAAGCAGCCGGATCAAAACCCATCTTTATGAGTTGTAGGACTAAATGAGTCGTTGGCAATCTCATGCAGACTCTGATTATAATAGCATGATTTTCTAATATAAAAATAATCAAGAAAAATATGCTTGTGTTCATATAAAATTGATAACTAACAGAGATGATTGGATCTGAGTACATGAAGACTTTCAACGTGCCTCACAGAATCTAGTAATAGATGCACTTCTTGAAATAATACATGTGCCCAAAGCACGTGAGTATAAAGATTGATCGGATCTCAGTACCTAATCAAATAAAAGAGGAAGATGGGGTATTAAGAAAGATAATTATGATATTTTAGGAAAAACGTATCATATTTCTTATAATTAACTAATTTACCTAACTTTCTTAATCTAATCAAATTAGTTAAATGGGTTTTATATTAAGGACCAAAGGAGTATATACTTTTATTCCCATAGACTAAATATACACTTTTGCTCATGAATGCTAGTCGCTTTCTCATATTTATTGCAAAATTTTTGCTAACGCTTTTTACTCACAAAAAAAGCGCCACCCTACAATGAAATAAAAGATATTTTATCGCATGTCCCGAAGGGACAAAAGATATTTTAAATCATATGATATTTATACAGGAAAGTAACGTAAAAGAACGGATTAGCGGAAGACGTATAACGAATAGTTCGTTTAATTAAAAATTAAAAGATATAATTAATTTATAACATATAAAATAAATAGAATAATAAAATAAATTTTTTGCTCAAAAAAATAAAATAAAGGTTAGTTTTTAAGAAGATTGACTTGGCTTCATTGTTGCTTAAATAATCGTAACTCAAACGAAGACAAGAAAAAGCATCTCTAAGACCTTGTGCTACATCAATTGGTTTTGAATTCGTTAATCTTTTTAATGCTTCCTTCCATTCTTCTATAGACTTTCCTTTCAAAGAGGCTCCTACGGCCTGAATTGCAATAGGAAGTCCTTTGCATTCCCTTACAATTCCATGTGCCACTCTACTCAATGATTCATCAATAGTACCAGCGTGTTTTTGGAACAATGTCCAAGATTCCTCATTAGATAAAAGCTCCAAGGGAATCCTTCTATCGCAATTCATCATATTGCATACTGGTAGGCGTCGAGTGGTAAGAAGGATCTTGCAATCACGATAATCTTCAAGAGGGATACCAATATCCTTCAAATTGATCATAGCCCACACATCATCCAATATTACAAGAATTCTTTCCCCATTGCTCAATCTCATCGATAAACGTCTAGCTCTTCCTGCTTCACTTTTTTCATCTAATCTCAAGTTTAACATATCTGCAATCTCATCTTGAATCTTCCTAATATTCGGAGTTTGGGACACTGTTGTAAATATGACTAGATCAAAAAGGTTTTATTTTTTGGCTTCTTTGCCTACTTCTTTTACCAAGGTTGTTTTGCCCGAGCCCCCCATTCCATATAGTCCAATCATGCGAACACCATAGTCTCGGAGAGCTGCCATCAATTGATCAAAAGCCAATGTTGTAGACTGGAAATACTCAAAATTTTTAGAATCAAAGTACTCTACATCTGGGATTGGAACAGGTATAGAAACGGAATCAAATTTACTCCTCTGATTAAGATTATTTGTTGCCTCGATCATCTTTGTCATTTGTCTACAGAATCGATATCTCCTCCAAGTAGGACACCTTCCATGAAAGCAACTATTGCTTTCCTTCATTTGCTGCTCCAATTTATGCACCTCATCCATATGACTCCTCACTTCAGCTAACCACTTGTCAACAGCATCAACAATTTTTTCAGTTCTGTTAAGAGCTTCTTGAACACGTGCTTGAACTCCATCTTGTGTTGATGCAAGCTTCTGCTTTTCAGTTTCAAGAGTTTTTGTAATGCTGCCTGCACAAAACAAATATTGTCCTTGACGCGCCAATGGGGCTACCGAATATTCAGCGAGTTTGGCAATAACAGATACGACAATCTTTGCCATTTAAGCCAAAACTACCTGAAAGAAGACAAGCAGCCGGATCAAAACCCATCTTTATGAGTTGTAGGACTAAATGAGTCGTTGGAAATCTCATGCAGAATCTGATTATAATAGCATGATTTTCTAATATAAAAATAATAAAGAAAAATATGCTTGTGTTCATATAAAACTTATAACTAACAGAGATGATTGGATCTCAGTACATGAAGACTTTCGACATGCCTCACAGAATCTAATATCACAGAATCTAACTTTGTAAGAAATTAGAAAACTAAATATATACTTTTCTTCCCATAGACTAAATATACACTTTTGCCCATGAAGGCTAGTCGCTTTCTCATATTTATTGCAAAATTTTTGCTAACGCTTTTTACTCTCGAAAAAAGCGCCACCCTACAATGAAATAAAAGATATTTTATCTGATGTCCCGGAAGGGACAAAAGATATTTTAAATCATATGATATTTATACAGGAAAGTAACGTAAAAGAACGGATTAGCAGAAGACGTATAACGAATAGTTTGTTTAATTAAAAATAAAAAGATATAATTAATTTATAACATATAAAATAAAGGTATTGCTCAAAAAAAAAAAAATAAAGGTTAGTTTTTATAATATTGTTAACAAATTTAATAAATATTTTAATATTATCCGTCCACCAGACTCAAGCAAGCAAGCAGTATTAGGAAACACGATTTTTAATTAGTGTTAATATTATTGCATTAGAAAGAAATTTTAGACGCAAACTTGTGAGTTGCAACATAACACAAAAATAAATAGATAAGGCAAGCAAGAGAAGAAAATACTAACCTCAGCCTCGATCAGGTATATAGGATGAAGATGACAGAGACACTAGCAAGGTCCCAACAGGTGAATCCGATACCTGAACTCTCACTGATGTCGAAATCTCAAGGCTGTAATAACCCCAAAAAAAAAAAAAAAAGGAATGTCAGCCAATATGCGGCAGATACAGTCTAAATGCAGTAATATAATACATCAAACTAAGTAGCCTTGAGATTAGAAAATGTAAAATGGGTTGTGAAACAAGAGAAAAAAAATGGAACTGACCAAGCGACGGAAAAAGAGCGGAGAAGGATGGTAAAGTCATATATGGCTTCCACGTTGTTATTGCCTCTCAAATTCTTATTATAAGCACATAATAATAATTTTATATAAATTAATAAAATTAGTTAAATTTGATTATTTTTCATACAATATAAAAATTATCTTCATCAAAAGTTATTAGTTAAAAAATTTGGTTAATAAATTATAAAACTTTAATTTTTTTTATAAACTAGAAAATTTTAATGTTAGTTTAAAACATTGAGCCAAACAAGTTAATATTTGGTTAATATTTTAGTTATAGTAGGCTGGAGAGGAAGTATATTATCGCAAAACCTTTCATACCATTGATCGCATTTTTTGGGTCTGATTGGGCTTTTTTTTTTTTAAACTGGTTATGGGGTTTTGATGAACGCCCCTACTGTCTCGTATTTAACCCAGCACAGATGATGATGGACTCCCAGAGTCGAACGAACACGGCTTCTCTCCTTTTACTGTTGGCTGTCCTTCCTTACACCCAAAACTATGCCGTTTTTTGAGGGAAAATAAGGGAGGATGGCATTTTTTTTCAAGGAAATCTAATATTCTAAAATATTTTTTAGTATCATTTAGCATCCCAAATTAATTTTTAGTGTATTTCATATTTTAAACTATTTTTCTAATGACAACCAGTATCTAACATTTAGCAACCCAAAATATTTTTCATTGACACCTAGTATCCTAAAATTTTTTAGTAATGCCCAGTGGCTAGTATCAATCACATGGAAGAATTTATTTTTCAGTAGCAATTAATATTCCAAACTCATTTTTAATGCATCCAGCACCTTAAAATATTTTTTAGTAGCACTTAGCATCTTGAAATAATTTTTGGTGCAATATTTTATGGTGTTGAATATATTAGAATTTAGTTTAAGATGCTGGCTACTACTAAAAAATATACTGTAGTATATTGGATTCTAGACAGTGGGTGTTACAAAAAATATTTTAAGATGCCGAGTGAACAAAAAATTATTTTAAAATATTAGATATTATTGGAAGTACTTCAAAGTGCTAGGTGTTAGAATCGGAATGCTACTAGAAAAATATTTTAGAATAGTGAATATGTTAAAAGTTAATTTAGCATACTAAATGAATATTTTAAAATGCTAATTTTTTTTTTTTAAAAAAATACTCCCCTGGTTTCTCTCAAAATGACGAAATTTTGGGAAAAGGGATGACAGCGAACGGTAAGAGAAAAGGAGACTCGCTGGAATCGGAAATTAAAGTTTGCAGGGCAAAACCCAGATAATTAAATTTTTCCTCTAGGAACAAATTTAGAAGTATGTTTAAAATATATTCTTCTAAATATTAATTTTTTTAAATTATCGTTACTACTTTCTAAACCGATTATATATATACCATAGGTATAAAAATATACATATTTTAGACTGGCGTTAAAAAAATATACCAAACTTAAGTCTCCATAACTAGTTTAGATTACCTATTTTGTACCGACTAATTTGAGTCTTGATCTAAACTAATCCAAGTACATGGCAGCAGTTAAAAAGCATGCAAGGGGGGGAAAAATCAAAATGGCCGACAAGATTTGGAAGTAAGAATTCAACTAACCAAGGGATGGAGGAATGGCGTTGTACCAAGGCTTGACAGAGAGTGGCTCGCCGGTGACGGCGAATGACAGTGTGTCGACGAACGGCTGCGAGTAGTGGAAGACGCAGACTGGGAATAAGTGATTGATAGAAAGATTGGTTGTGAGTGGGCGATTTGCTTGAAGACGAATTGGGAAGGATGAATGGAATCAGAGGTGATGAAGGGCTTGACGGAGAAAAGAGAAGAGGCAGAGAGGAAACCAAGTTGAAGTTGGGGCTGAAAGGAACTGATTTCTCATCTTCATTTTACTCTGATTGATGAATTCCCTTGAATTTTCGTTATTAGTTTATTACTTTTGGAGTCAATGTGTTCTCACATAAAGTGTGGCTTGATTTGTCGTTGTTCGCTATCGTGCTTTCCACGAAGTAGCGTCCTCCTCCTTTCTAAAATATAAAACTTATACTCTTTTCATACTATTTATAAATTGCTTTTAACATATTTTATTAGAATAAAAAAATTTGAAACTTTATTTATTTATTCTATCTTAAAATTTAATAACTTTTTAATTTTATTTCTGTTTAATATATACATTTTCTTTAAAAACAACATTCTACGTAATTATAAATAAAACTAAAACAATACTTCACATTTAAAAAAACAATACTTCATATTTAAAAAAGGTTTAATAAATTAACTATTTTTTAGTTATAATAATGTACTATTTTTTTTATTTATAACGTAAGTCACTTTAGATAATTCATCATAATTAAGAAATGATGATTAACTCATAAAATATTTTAAATTACATTTTTTAAAATATTATTCATGTTAAATTAGGTTTTGATATTTTTTTAAACATTAATTGTGAGAACAAAATCTATAAATAATTATTAATTACTCGTGATTTATATTTTTAGATCAAATCGTGCTTATAAAAACAGGAGGGACTAGATGGTGAAAGTGATTTATATTATAAAGAGGAAAGATGTGTGTTGTTGAATTGTTGATGGTATTGTGGGTCCTTCTTGCCAGCAATTGATTTGTCGCTTCCAGAAAGTAAAGTGGTGCACGGCAATGACGGTAACTAGCTCCTTCTTTCCCTTCACCTCATCTGTCAATTTGTTGGTCCCCAGCAATTATATGCCAATCACCAGGGGGCTTTGCATTTCTAATTTATCTAAATGATATCATACCTCGGAGTCAATCTTAGCCGGATTTGTAATTCTATCTTATTTTCCAGATACATGATCATCTTCCCTTGCAAGTTTATTGTGTTCAAAAACAATTCTGCCGATGGAAGGAGAAAATAGATCTTCTACAAATGTCATTCTATCTTATTTTCCAGATACATGATTCATAATTTATAATTTATAAATAATTATAAAATGTTGAGTATAAAAAAATTAAATGAAACAAGAAATTGAATTAAAAAATTGATTTTCTAGATATAAAATATTTTTATATTTTATGGATAAAAATTGGTAAAAAATAAATACCAAGTAATGATAATATGAATTTAATGCCTACTTGTGTTTGGATAAAAGATTTTTTGGCCAGTGCCCCCATGTGCCACAACGGCGCCTATTCTCCTGTGGCAATAAGGAGGCTGAAGGTTCGTTCCTTCGTATGGGGAAGGCGGGTGCGTGCGAGGTTGTCATTGACCCCTACAAAAAATATATAAATATGTAAAATTATTATTATAAAAGATTTTTTATTATGAATTTAGCTCTCTTTTAAATCCCATCACCGTCAACCTTTAGGATACGTTCGGCATGTGAAAAAAAAAAACAAAGAAGAAGAAGAAGAAGAAAGGGAGAAAAAATTTTAATTAGCTCGATTTTGTCAGCAGTCAGACTAGGAAGAAAAGTCTCTTTTTACAAGACTTTTAAGCTATCGTTGCCAGCCAGAACAAAAATGATAACTAGCTAAACTCACATTTGAGCTGTCGGAACAAGCGTTTGAGTCTTCCCACCAGCAATCCAAACATAGCCTAAAATGAATTCTAGCCATCTTCCAGCCAATATTTGATGGTTGATAAGCTTCTAGGCTCTAGCTGACAAATTCATCATCCTCACTTAAAATAATACTAGGTAATATGCTTAGTAAAAAAACTTAATTAACTAATTCAAAGAAACTGAAAAAAAAATTATTTAATTATTTAATTATAACATGTGTTACATAATCTCTCTAAATTACTTATGCATATCATTATATTATATATCAATCTACAAGCAAGAGAAATTAATTTGAAAAAAATGCTAAATATAAGCACTTTAAATAATTTAGTACTCCTCCGGTTCTTAATATAAGACCCGTTTAACTAATTTGATTACATTAAGGAAGTTAGGTAAGTTAGTTAATTATAAGAAATATGACACATTTTTCCTAAAACATCATAATCATCTTTCTTAATACCCTATCTCCCTCTTTTACTTGATTATGGTTGAGGGAGTATCTATAGGAGTAATTTAGAGAAAACTAATAAATATGAGAAATAGGTCTTATATTGAGGATCAAAACCAACTCAACAATTGGGTCCTATATTAAGGACCGGAGGAGTAATTTTTTAATATTTTTAAATTAGTTAATTGGATCTTATATTAAGGACTGAAAGTAATATAAAATATATTAATATTAAAAAACTCAAAAATAGAAACTCATTTTATCATGCTTTTCATTGAAGCCACTGAGATTATGGAGTCCATGCCATTGATGTTAATTTTTGTTACTCTATTTTTATTTCACAATAATGGTAGGAATTATGAAATGCTAAAAAAAATCAATAATACGTTTTAAAACGTGCCTCGTAATAAATTTAGGGAGAATATTTCTTCCTTGTTGCCACAACTGTGAAATTAAGATATGAGATGTCTTGTGAAAAAAAGGCAAAGAATACCTTCCAGAAAGTATCTTATAATGAAAAGATTAGATGGAGTATTTGTAGAAAATACTTTAGTCAAATTCTTTACTGTCATCATGTTAGGTTCACTAATTACAAATGACCATATGTCATTTTTTTAAATATGAGTTTATAGTTTAATGATAATATTTTAAACATAAGACATTGTAACTATATATAATTAGAGAACTTGATATAATGAATATAATTGAAATGAAAGTAGATTTTTTAAGTTTTTTAATTGTAATTTATCTTAAATTGCAAGCAATTAGATCACAATAATAAAAGTATTTCATGTTTCACACTTCCAGAAAGATGCTGCTTAATTCAATAAAAACAATCATTACTTTAAAAAAAGCTTTTAATGATGCTTATTAATGACGGTTTTAAGAAAAAGCGCTACAAAAAAAAGATAATGATATTTTTATAATTATATAGTGGTAAATAATAACTTTTCACGACAGTTATATAGAAAATTATCGTGAAAAGTTAGACCTTCTAGTAAATAATACGTTTTTAAGGATTGGACTTATCACAGCGTTTGCATAAGCACCATGGTAAATGCTTTTAATGGAGGTTAGATTGGTAATCGCTGTTAAATATTTTTTTAATGATGATTTTTTCAAAAACTGTCATTAAAAGTTTTTACAGTATTTTAAAACCCTGATCGCGTGATGAAATCTTTTTACTTTTTCGTAGTTGCCGCGGTCCTCCATCTCTAGCCCACCACCCGACTCTTCCTCCTAAGGTGTTTTTCGGCCAAACCCAACCATTCTCTGTCGTTTTTCACCATTTGTTTACCAGTTTGTGGTGGTTTTCGTTGTTCATTTGCCTCTTTCCAAGTTTTTGAGCATCGTTTACATAATCAGTTTGCTCCCCCCTTTTCTTCTTCAATTTTTTTTGACTGTTTTAGAAGTTTGATGATACAAATTTATTATATATCAAATAGGTTGATTGATTTTACTCTTTGCACATTTGCATTGGTTGTTTTGAGTATACTATTTGTTTGAAGAGTTGGGTTGTGACATTTGGAATATGAAAACGTCATTTACTTGCTATCCACGACATGATTTGCATGTTGAAACCTTTATTGTTGATTAGTTTTCAATTTTGTAATTATTTTCATAATTTTCAGGTATTTTTGATAATTTTTTTTATGAACAATCTATTGAATGTTTGGCCAATTTTTTTCCCAGTCATGAACCTTGATTGATAATGAAGTTTTGCTTAAAATTTCATGACTGACGGATATCATTTGAGTTCTCGTGTTAAATTCAGAAATTTTACTCTGAAACATCTTTATTTGTTAGTTTGAGATTGTTAGTTTTGTTTTGTTGCTTGTAACTGTTGAAATTTTCTTTTATTTGCTCCTTCTATATTATTGGTTGAATTGAATATTGTGTAAAGTATTGTATAAATTATTTAGAATTTTTTATATTTAAGGAAAAATTCTGTCAAAATTTTTATAAAATAAAAAAGGTATTTCTTTTCATTTGTAATTAAGTATTAGTTAATTTTATTTATTGATTAGTACTTAATTATTTGATTTATTTAAGTATTCTAATTAAGTAGTTAGAATTGAACTTGACAATTGTATTCACAGTTTGGGATACAATTGCAAATATAAGTTGATCAAAAAGGTTTAATCCCTTGTTTTCCCTTGCCTACTTTTACTAAGGTCGTTTTGCCGGAGCCCCCAGTTCCGTACAGTCCAGTCATGCGAACACCATAATTTTTGAGAGCAGCCAACAATTGCCCTGAAGCCAACTTTGTTGACCGGAAATACACAAAATTTTCAGAAGAAAAGTACTCTGCATCTGGGATTGGGACAGTGGTAGAAAAGGTATTAAATTCACTCCTTTGGTTGAGATTCTTTGTTGCCTCGATCATCTTTTGATTTGGGGGTCACCCATAATCGAGATCACTGTTGGACTGTGATGCGTACTAATAATACCGTTCCATATTAAATCTCTCGTCCTCTGGTAGTTTATTTTTCAACATCTAAGTTTAAATGTGGTGTTGAGTTATTGACGGTTGCATGGGTCCTCCTTCTCTGCCGTTCAAGCTTTGACTTGTCGCTGCTTGGCCCAGAAGGCTCGCATGTTTACATTGGGAGTGCTTATTGTAAAATAATTCATTTGCAGAAAAAAGTATAACAAATTTGTTTAATCAAAAATCAAAATACATAACTAAGTTATGATATATAAAAATAATAAAATAAATGTTAGCGTTTAATATTATCAATTAACTAATTATTTAAAATTGTATTTTTATTATACATAAATTTTAGCCCCTTTACTATATATATACTACCTATTGTCTTTAATATAAAAGTTAGTTTGACATCTAATTTAATCTTAAATATAAGACTTCAAACTAATTTGTTTATCATATTTATTCATTTTTTTAAAGTAATCCTTATAGTAGTTACACATTAAAAGTGCTATCAAATAGTAGTTCTAACTAATACATATGATTAGTAAGGGTATTATAGAAAAGATAACATCTAATTATTACAAATAACTAACTTAGTAAACTTTTTTAATCTACTTAAATTAGTCAACTAATTCTTATATTAAGGACCTATATTCCATTTTTATTAAGGATGGGAATACATCAACGCGCATTGCTAATTGACGAAAGAAAATATTGGTGCTACTAGGTCTTATTAATTTATTTAACACATTTGATCCATCCTTTTTTAGAAACAACAGAGATGGAAAGAGAATTTATGCCTGCAGTTGTTTTACAATCATGAAGACTCGATAATCTGTCACAAGCCTTAAAAAAGCCCTCAAAAGTTTCTTTCCATAAGCGTCGTGGTCAATACTTTTAACGACGATTACTTTGATAACTGCTGTTGAAAGATTTTTTAATGGTGGTTTTTTCAAAGCCTCTCATTAAAAGTTTTTACAGAGTTTTAAAACCTTTATCGCGCGATGAAATTCTTTAACTTTTTCATAGTCTACATTGTCCCCCATCTCTGTCCCTACTTGACTCTTCTTCCTAAGGTATTTTTCAGCCAAACCCAACCATTCTCTGCCATTTTTCACCATTCATTTGCCGTCCTCCGTTGTCCACGGTGGTTTTTGCCGTTCATTTGCCTCTTTCCAAGTTTTTGAGCGTCTTTTACATCATGAGTTTGCTCTTCCCTCTTCTTCAATTTTTTTTTTTCGATTGTTTGACGATACAAATTTATTATATATATCAAATGGGTTGATTGATTTTACTTTTTGTAATATTTGCATTGGTTGTTTTGAGTATACTATTTATTTGGAGAGTTGGATTGTGACATTTGGAAGATGACAACGTCATTGACAAGAGTTTAGTTCTCCCAATTTCAGTTTCTTTGTGCAATTCCAAACTTAAGTCATCTGCAATCTCACCTTGAATTTTAATGTTCACAGTTTGGGACACAGTTGCAAGTATAAGTCGATCAAAAAGGTTTAGTCCCTTGGCTTTTTTCCCTGCTTCTTTTACCAAGGTGGTTTTGCCACAGCCCCCCATTCCATACAGTCCGATCATGCGAACACCATCATCTTGGAGAGCAGCCAACAATTGATCTGAAGCCAGCTTTGTAAAGTGGAAATACACAAAATTTCCAGAAGAAAAGTACTCTACATCTGGGATTGGGACAGGGGTAGAAAAGGGATTAAGTTCACTCCTTTCATTGAGATTCTTTGTTGCCTCGATCATCTTTGTCATTTGTCTACGCAAACAATATCTCCTCCAAGTTTCGTAATGCCACTGAAACTTATGTTTTCTTCCTGTGTAATATACTTTGAATGGCCGCCTATTGCCCCATTGTGACCGGTTATACCGATTTATATTATACTTAATAAAATTATATTATTTTTAAAATTAATTAAATTTTTATTCAATACACATTGATTTTCTTTTTTATCAATATATTAAAATGAATATAAATAATATAATACTGTGGAGCACGCAATTCGCTTTTTCCCAGTTGCAAGCTTGTGACCACTTTAAGACGTGCGTTTAACCACGAAGTGCCGATAAATATAACGGTGGTGTCGTCATATCTCATTGGCTCTTTATTTGAAATGTCCAAGCTATAAAGTCTTCCACTGCTTAGTCTTCCAAGTCTTCCAAGCTCTATCCCACTGATCTTAAGCCACAAGACCATCTTCGATACGATATAACCTCTTCAATTTCCTTCTTCATCTTCGCTCTCTTTACGTGGAGCCAACCCTACCTATATAAATATATATATATGTATATATATCCATCCAAAATTCATCGAAACTAAAGATGTTTCAACCTAGCCTCCTTTCTTTGATCATCACTTTCATGTTCTGGTTATCATGGTGGACACCTAAGGGCGTCGTTTCGGACCCACAGACCAATCTCTTGAGAAAAGTTTGCACTACATCTGGCATGGCCGACGTTAACGAAACGTTTAGGGACATCAGAGAGCAGATTGTGAGCATGAACAAGTACTTTGCAACGGCGCAGCAGCGTAATAAAGAAGACCTTGTTTTAAGTCTTTTTCAGTGCAGAAACTACCTCTCCGTTCATGACTGTGTTGGCTGCTTCGACGCCGCCGCCAAAGAAGTCCGCAATTGCCCTGATGGCACGGCCGGCGGCCTTGTCATTTACGATGGCTGCTTCCTCAGGTACTATTGGTCCACTAATTCTTCGTCTTCTTGTTTTTCCAATTTTTTCCAGCCGCCAGGAAAGTTTGAAATCTGACCGTTTCTTTTTAGTTCTAATCTTTTTGTTTTTGAGGATGAGCTTTTCTTTTCTGAGCAGTAGATCATAGGGATAAAGTATCTTATTGGAGTCCACATGAGGTGCTCATCCAATCTATGAGCACTTCATGCTCAACGCCCAAACGACTTCGTTTTTGTATACGTGGGAGGCAGCCTCAATTAATTTTCTCTCCACTCCACGTGGTGCTTCCATTTCTCCATCTACACCCTTTTTTTATTGGGTTGTTACTAGCCACACCCTTTTTTTTTTTTTTTAAGTTCACTTGATTTTTATTTTAGCATCTTGAAAATTAAAATAATTAAATATTGTAATTTTTTTATAATTAACACAAATATGTGTTTTAAAATTATATTTAAAATAAAATTAGGCTTCCTACAATATTTTACAAAAAAAAATCCTAGCAACACGATATGATTACTTGTAATTTTTAAAGAGATTAAAATACATCGAGTATTTTAAAATATCTTTTAAATACTGAAAAATACACCTAATGTTCCCAGTATTTTCTAAGTAGTGTTTAGTATATTAAATTAATTTTTAATTCATTCAATACCTTAAACTATTTTTTAATACTTAAAAGATATTTTAAAATACTGGATGTATTTTGACACCTTTAAAAGTTATGGATAATCAAATCGTGTTGTTAGATTTTTTTTTTTAAATACTCTAGGAGCCTTATTTTAGCTTATATATAATTTTAAAATATACACACTACTTCTTATCTTTAATATAAAAACTAGTTAAAGTTTAAATTTGGTTCTAAATAGAAAATCTCAATCTATCTTATCTCACATCTTTTTCTAAAATATTCTTGTTGATTGTATGGAATTTTCACCAAGCGATAATTTTAATTATCTAATATACATAATTGAATAGGATAATTACAATTTTTAATTTTTAAAATTTTAAAGATGCTAAAATAAAAATCAGGTTTTTTTTAAAAAAACTAAACTGTGGCTAGTAGCAGCCTAATAAAAAAAAAAAACGAGAGAGTTGGAGAAATGGAAGCATCACGCGAAGCGGAGAAAAAATTGATTGAAGCTGCCTGCAACCCGCACAAAAACGAAGTCGTTTGGGCGCTGAGCATGAGGTGCTTGTCGATTCGATGAGCGCCTCATGCGGACTTATTTATTGCGAGGTTTATTATACAGTGTTTACATGGATTTGCGTTGCGTACTCATCAGTTTTGATAAGCATTTAATACTCATCAGATTTAGATAATTCAACTTTAGTTTTAGTTTTATTTTTATTTTTTTAAAATGATTATTTTAATAGATATAGGATAAAAAAGAAAAATAATTCTTAACTGCCATTCTTTAAAAATATGATTTTTTTTCTATTTTAAAATAATTATTTAAAAATATTAAATCTGAACTGTCTAGATTAGATGTGTACGGTCGAGATTGCTCATCAAGTGATGAGCACCAAATATGGACCCATGTTTACATTCAGTGATTAAACTGTAGATCAGTCTAGTGACAAACCAGATGTAATAAAGCCATGAAAAGAATGTAGAGATGTAAGAGAAAATCAACATTGGTTAATTTTATAAAAATATTAAGGTTCCATCTACTCCTAAAGTATTCTTCCATATGCACCTAACATCATTAACTTTTTTCAAATGCAAAGTACGCATGTACTATTTTGCAACCTTCATGCTGCTTTTACACCTCAAAAAAATGTTGGTGTTAGGCCTCATGGAGAAATATTTCATGGGTAAATTCGGAATTTAAGGCTTTATAGAATGCATGATTCCATAATTAACATATATTTATTAATATGAAAATAAAATTGATAACCATAGATTTGTAAATTTGGATTATATAATAAAGTTGTATTTCTATTTGAATCTAAACTTTAGAAATTTATGTATATACAAATATTTTATTCTAGTTAAAAACTTCATTGTAAGAAAAAATTATATTAGCTTACATGGTTTTTTTGTTAAAAGAAAAAAATCTCATGGTTTTATATTATTAGCATTAGAAAAGTAATGATCTTGATCTATACAGAGCTAAACTCATATTGAACTTGGAAAAAGGATACGATGTATACTTTTGTGTCTCAGGTACGAGACCTATGATTTCTCGAGAGAAATAACGGAATATTTAAATGCTGCGTCGTGTGGTAACCAAACCATGACAGAATCCAGTATGTTCGCATCACTTGTGCAACAAATACTAAAGACTCTGCGAACAACAACACCCAAGAACCAAGGGTTTTTTGCGGCCGCAAAGATAGAATTCCCTGATAATAGTACAACTATTTATGCCTTTGCTCAGTGTTCTGAAATTATCAATCAGACAGAATGCTTCAATTGCTTGAAAACTGGCTATAACAATATTTTGCCGACTTGTCTTCCCAATTCGGAGGGTAGGGCTTATGCTCATTGGTGCTTTATGAGATATTCCACTACTTCCTTCTTTCCAGATAATTACCAGATAGTTCATATTACTTCCGCGGGCAAACAAGGTACTCCATTGCTTATCAAATCCTTATTTGTATACATTTTAGTTAATTACTTTGGTGATTTCACAGGTACTAAAAATGGGATTTGGTGTCAGCTTTGCTGCCCCTACTTTTCGTCCACCCCTCAAATGTTTTCTTTCTTGTTTTTTTATCATTAATTCTACATAAAAACGAGGGACATTTTGATATCTTGTTTGGGTAAAAAAAAAAAATGGTGCAGTTTTGACTTTTTTTTAATGATTTTTTTAAAAAATATGTCTAACTCGTTTTTTTTTTAAAAATAATCATAAAGAAAATTCAAAACCAGTGCACCATTTTTTGCCTCTAAGATATCAAAATATCTTCTTCTTTTTTTAAGAATCTACTAATCAAAAGAAACAACAGAAAAAAATTTAGAAAAGGAGGGAAAGACTAAAGAGCAGTAGAAGGGGTAGCTGACATCGCAAATGCCTCAAAATGACAATTTGGTTCATTTTCTTATGCAGGGGCAATATAATTCTGAATCTCTCAAGTTACATTATATGTCTTATTTCAGTGCCCCATTAATTATTAGAGATGGATATATATAGACTTGCATAAATGTTGACTCGTTTGAAAGTGATGAGTTCCCTATTTTTTATGTCTTCCAGGTTCAAACAAGAAGGGGACCATTATAGGTGTAGTTTTTGGAGGTGTAGCTTTTGTTTTGATCCTTCTTACACTATTAGCTTGGATTAAACAACCAAAAAGGCCTGAGAGACCAGTTCCTAGAGGTAAACACCTTGAAAAATGTTGTGTACTGTATCATTTTGTAATGATTTATTGTGATAATTTGATCACATTTTCCCTTTAAAAGAAAACGTTAGGGACGTTAATTCATCTTTATGAACAAACAAAGGAATCCCTAGCTGCTGCTTCCTAATTTATGAAGAGACTTTATGTGACTAATGTTTGCCATGACAGGAGATATATCTGGAGTAAGTAAGTTGAAAGGCCCAATTAATTTTAGTTATAGAGAGTTGGAGTTTGCAACTAAAAGTTTCAGTGCAGAAAATAAAATTGGAGAAGGAGGATTTGGTGCTGTATATAAGGTAACTATATATTTTGATTTTAAATATTTTGATCTCGATGATGTTCCAAGGCAAGGACGTATTAAGGGAGTACTTTCATATACTGTTGCAAATATGCAAAACTTACTAGCAATATTTTGAGGATTGACATTCTTAATTTTCATAAATAGGGTACTCTGAAAAGTGGGAAAATAGTTGCTGTAAAGAAATTAATCGTACGCCAATATGGGAAGGTGGAAGAAGAATTTGAAAGTGAAGTGAAGCTTATAAGTAATGTTCATCATCGGAATCTTCTTCGGCTTCTTGGATGTTGCAGGAAAGGAAATGAGAGAATTCTTATTTATGAATATATGAAAAACACCAGCCTAGACAAATTCTTATTTGGTATATATATTTTATCCTCCAACGAAGCATATATATAGTTCTTTGATCTTTAACTATTGAATTTCTTTATAAAATTATGACATGTGGGCATATTTTCAGCTAACAAATATATCACTGACTCCTTCGACAATAATTCATTCACATGTCATAGTTTCATACAAGAAGTTCATAAACAAACATGTCAGAAACATCTTTTAATAAATTATTTGATTCTCTTTCCTCAATGTTTCATGTAAATTTGTGAAATAGGTAAAAACAGAGGTTCTCTTTGTTGGAAGCAACGGTATGATATAATTTTAGGAACAGCAAGGGGTTTGGCTTATCTACATGAAGAATTTCATGTATGTATCATACACAGAGATATAAAACCTAACAACATTCTCTTAAGTGATGATCTCCAACCAAAAATTGCTGATTTTGGCTTAGCAAAGCTTTTATCTAAAGAAAAATCTCATCTCAGCACAAAATTTGCTGGAACATTGTAAGTAAAAAATTCTTATTGATGACACACATGATGCCACACATTACATTGTATATGTCTATTTCATATTCAAAATATTATTCATGCACTGATTCGAGTCATTAACTACAACATAAAAATTTATATTTTACAGAGGATACACTGCACCAGAATATACAATTCACGGTCAACTATCGGAAAAAGCTGATATTTATAGCTTTGGCATTGTACTCCTAGAAATTATCAGTGGTGAAAAATGCAATGAATTGAAGATTCGTGATGATATTGAAGGCGAATTTCTACTCAAAAAAGTAAGAAAATTCATATGAAATTAAAAATAGTAGTTTTATTTGAGTGAAAATTTTGATATAGGGCTGTTTTAACCACAAATTTCCACTTTTCTTGTTTGCCCGTTATATTCCATTTCCCTTTAATTCACATGACAGGCTTGGAAGCTATATGAGAGAGGCTTACACATAGAGTTGGTGGATAATACCATGGATCCAAATGATTATAAAGTAGAAGAAGTGAAGAAAATTATAAAGATTGGTCTGCTTTGCACTCAAGCATCTGCTGAATTAAGGCCATCAATATCTGAAGTAATTGTTTTGCTCCAAGGCAATGGCTCATTGGAGAATATGAGACCCACCATGCCTATCTTGATTGAAACTTAAAACTAGGGGTCCCTGTGTGACATCTACGGGTGTGTTTGGATGAAACCAAACCGTGGTTTGGAAAATAGCTTCTGGAGAATAGATTCTGTAGAGAATAGATTCTGTGGAGAATAGATTCTGTAAAAAAGTGATTCTGAGAAGTAAGAGTGTTTGGATAGTTATTATCAGAAGCACTTTTTACATGTGGAAATTACCAAAAAGGGTATAAGTTAATATGATAATTATATAAGGGATAGATTTTATGATATATTTTGATTTGAAGAAATAAAATTGTTAATGAAATAATTTTTACTAACATAATTAATAATATATAAGATAATATAATTAATATATAATTAATATGTGTATATATATATATTTATAAAACATAAGATTAAATATGTTTATAGAAAAATGAATTATTTTTTTTTTGCTAACAGAAAAATATTAATTTTTTTTAATGATTTTAAACATGAAATTCCATAACATTTTTTCACAACTACTTTTTGTAATAACATACTACATGTATAATAACATTTGATGTTTAATATAATTAATTAATTAATTGTTAATTTATGTAATCATAGATTTTTTTTAAATTTTTTTTGTTAATTTATATTTTGTACTATAATCATATTATTGTTATGTTTTGTGCTTTATAAAATTTTACGCACACAAAACTCCGAGCCCAATATATAAATGATCTATTCATATATAACAGAGAAAGATAAAAATATATAATTAAATGATTTACAAAGTTTGAACCATATCATTTTAACCTGCCAAATCAATACTTTCATACATATGACGACGGGGTTTCTGGTGCTTCAGAAAATCAAATCCCAAATCAGCAAGTTCACAACAATCCAATAACAGAGACAATTCACTGAATAATTCCATTATTCATTCTATGGATCCACAATACATCAACATAGTTCATTCTCATCAAGGTCCATGGCCATTATACATCAAAATAGTTTCAATTTTTGGGGGGGTGGGGGGTGGGGGGAGGAACTACTGCGTATTATTTTCACTCCAGCATGTTTTAATTACTACTTTCTCTCTGCTTCTATTTTCTGCATTATATATATCGATACCGATTATTCCCTTGGAGGATGCTTCCAATTTCGGCTGGTGTTAGCTTCTGGATGAAACGCTCCATGAATGACCTGTGGTTGTGAAACAGGATTCCCAGTATACGCCCAATGAGCAAAGGGATTGGCTAGATTCATCCACACATCATGTTGCTGATGAGACTGATAATAGGGCGTGTAATGATCAAATGGGTTCGCTTGTGGTTGAGCCATATCTGCCATTTGGGGGATGTCGCTCGATGGAGCAAATGGTATTTGCACTTCAAATGGATTTGCTTCTTATTGAGCCACGACGCCGGAGGGATGTGTCTTACTGGAGCAAATGGAATTTGCACTGCCTGCTGATTTGCAGATCTATATGCTACTAAGCTGTTATGAGTGAGCGTGTCCAATCCACCAGCCTAACATTCATGTACACCAAAAATAGTAAACTTTTGAACCTAAAGGGAATGTATTATGATGGACAAAAATCCAACAAATTCTCCTTTGTTTCTGAGCAAAATAGCAGAATCTGAATTATTAATTGAGCTTATATGTGAATCCTGTGAGGCACAGGGCTTGCAGTACTGCTCCAGCACAAAAGTTTTATTTCAGCATCTAAAGCCATAGTTTTTACTGATTATTACAACTCGAAACATAATGGAAACACTAAAGCAAGAAATCTCGAATGTAAGAAAAACCCAGAGTCATTCCCTTCAAGTCGCAAGACCCAGCAGTAAAGACATGAGGCATAAACAACGAAGAATGTCCAGAAATAGACAGAGAACGAAGAATATCCAGAAATAGAGCGAACAGAAACGAAAATTGAGCTAATTGACACTAAAATTAACAGGAGCATGAAAACTCCCAAGGCATCGAGTAGCAGAGGATAAGAGCAGGGACTATTTCAAGGCCATGGAGAAGAAGAAAACGTCGAATCTGAGCCACCTCACCTGAGCGCCGGATCTGAGCCAGGGAATACCGACCACCGCCGAATGCTTCACACCGAACCTGAGCGCCGAAATTCACAACTAATAGCTGCGATCTTCTTCCCCGGAGCTACGATTTCTCTCATCGGCACCTTCAAACCGTGGCTGGACGGCGACTTCTTCACCGGCGGCGACTCGTTTTGTGAAGGAGGAAAGGAAGACCGTGGATGATTGGGGAATGAAACACTGGACCGACGAAGAAAGCGCAAAAGAGGAGAGGAAGAGCAATTATTTGGTCATCTGATAATTGAGGAGAGGAATGAACCACTGGACGACTGCTTCTGATAATTGGAGACGAGACTATTTGGTCATTTGTTGAGGGGCCACCGTGCGCTTTCAGTAACTCGAGCCAAGAAGCAGATCAGAGTTGCTTCTGATAAAACCATGGTTTGGGGGTTCAAAACCATGGTTTGCCCCCAAACCATGGTTTCATATTTTTCAGAGGCTGTTTGGCTGACATTTTTCCCAAACCATGGTTTGGGGACCCAAACCATGGTTTGGGGTGCTTGCCAAACAGACCCTACATCTTTAGCGCTTCCTTTTACATCAATTACCATGGCCTTTACTTTCTTGCTACTGGCAAATATTTTCCAAGAACTGTGGTTGAGGGTGACTTCTAATTTTGAACCAAACAGGTAGAGAATAAGGTAAAAGACCTCAGCTTGTGCTTGGAACAGAAACTTGTGGGTTATTGTAGGGATCGGAGTTTGCGGACACACAAAACTATTTTGGGAAGTCTTCTCGGCCGGATGTGGCTCTCTAATCATAGAAATGAGCTTTTTTGGACACGTGGCACACAAAGACCTCAGCGTGGTCTTCTTATTTCACACACACACATAGATATATAGGAATATAAATATGGATAATTGCTTTTTTCTCATCCTCTCTAATCCACTCATGAATTCCATTGCCCCTTTCAAATGAGATCCATCTCTTAGTGTGTTCTCCACCAAGACAATATTAATTCCTTAGGCTTCTCATCTAGTCAGTGTATGGTAAATAGAGTTAGTATTTAAGCCCAACACCAATGGATGGCATGTTCAATAGTTTTGTAAAACCCATATCACCAAATCAAGGATGATTTTATTGAGGATTCATCAAAGATTAAAAGCAAGAACACCTCAAGGTTTTATTGACGTACTACTGTACTAGTGCCTGGAACATGTTCAGAAATGCTCTAGAGTTAAAAACTTTAAAAGGCCTTTTTTTTTTTTTTTAAACTTTCAGGAGCAACAAGAAACACAGTTTGAAGAAACATAAGAATGCCAAGTTAACAGAAGATGCATACAAGAGTACGGTAAGAGACAAATGTCACTACCATTACGTAAGCCTACCACTTCAGTAACTAAATTTACTTCACAACATGAATAAAAACCTAAATGAAGAGCTTCTAAATAATGACTGATTGATGTATTACCCCTTAGCCACTAAGCTGTGACTTTTCTCTGTATTTCGAGTTGATGAATATGTTGGATGTGACTGCTTCAGCATCTCGGTAACAAAACCAGAACATGGACCAGATGCACTCCCAAGAATAAGGTTGCCCCCACAGAGACGGAGACAGAGAGAGTAGAAAGACAAACATAAATCCCTTGCTTACAAATTCTGTTCATTAACATAATTTTGGACGTATATTGAATAATTGGAGGTACGCACCAGTAAGCCGCGATAAGGCATACGTGCACAAGGTACTTGGCTAATCAATTACCAGAACAGAACACGGTTCAAACAAAACAGTAATTCAGTAGCAATTAATTGAAGTTCCAAATGCCACTTCAATGTTTTATCTGAAAATAACAGGAAAGAAGGCAGAGCTTGGGTTCTTCATGTCGGAGATTGTGATAGGCTAATCAATTGGATGTGTAGACATTATATTTAATTTATTAAAAGAAGTTTTATCAAATGTTTATTTATTATATTGATTTGCATGTTTTCTTCATAACAGAATTGAAGAATTGTTCTAAATGTCCTGGGTCAATTATTGTGAGAACAATAATGAATTAATACTGATCTGATTTTGATTGATAATCACATGAATGGAGATCCAATTATTGGAGACTAAGGTGCTGAACTAGCTCATCATGAGAGAGCTACATAGCCTAGGTCATAAGCATATATGTTATTATGTCAATGGGCCCCTGGACTTGAATTACAATGGATTAATTGCTTCAAGATGAACACCATGTTTTGACATGATCAAAAGAAATTTCAATGGGTGATCATAAAGGTCGTGATTGAGCAATATAGAGGAAAATAAGTGGTCAAGATAGAATTCATCTCTCTCATTATGAAAGAGATATCTCTAGACTCCTAACTGGGTGAGATTGAAGAGTACATAGCCTGTTTAAATGAAATGAGTTTCATTTGTCTTATTAGTCTACTCAAGAATTGAGAAGGTATAGGAGTGACATCTTCATGTCGTATGCTCCATCTACATATTATCTATGAAAAGGAATTTGGCATGGCTATAAGATGGTTTATATCAGATTATTGAACATCATATAATTTGAATAGTCATAATGTCTTATTAGAAGCCATTTATGACTTGTGGGCCAAAAGATACTTTGATCCACATAACATTATATGAATCTCTAAAGTTGCATGCAAGAATGGATTAACCCAAAGTAAAATATTTAGATTCATTGAATTTAGAAAGTGTTCATATTCACCACTGGCTGCTTGGTTGAATGGTATGTGTGCGTGGGCAAAGAACGAACCGTTAGTCACCTTAGATCCACTTTAAAAATTAACCGAATTAATGCAATATAATATACGATCCGGGTCCTATTCACTTTAGGAGAGCCTCTAAAAAGATCCTAAGTAAACTAAGTATGCAAAAGATAGAAACTTCACTTGGAAAAGGATTGATTTTTTTTTTTTAACTAATTGGTAAAATTTAAAAGGATACAAAATGAGTAAATAATTTTTGGATTTTTAGTTTATAAAATGGGTATGAATGAAATAAACAAAGAGAATTAACAAGTGATAACAAATGGAAAAGCAATCTTCTAGCACAATGATTAAGGCTATCATTACTTTAATTAATTGGGGAGTTAGCTAAATTAAAAGACTCTAAAGTTCAACTCTTAGACTCGGTCTAATTGGAATAATCAACATTAAGCCATCTTGTATATTAGTTATCTACAGTTAAACTATTTCAGCACAATTAGTCAAAGATAATTAAGTAAAAGCAATTAACATTTTTAGTCCAAGAACCAAGTTATCTTAAATTATCACTGAACATTCATAATACTTTCAAAACATAGTGTGATCTCGTATAATGTAAAAAAATTAAAACCAATCCCAACATAATATTAAATGCTAATAAAAAATTTCAACAGTTACAACTAATTTCAATACAAATATAAATCATTACAACACATTTAAATATTATAAAATTTATTCTAAGATCTAAAAATCACAATTACAATTAAAAAAAAAAAAGGTAACGATTGAAAGAGTTGAAACTCCTTTTTTGAAGCTCGAAGTTCAGGCTATTAACATTGCTATTAATATTGCTCCGGAGAATTGGAGGATTTAGCTGCACCTCTGCATCACTGAAGCTCTACCGTATGCTTCAATAATCACAGCCATAGCAGACAGCACAAGGGAAGATGAAAGATGAAGGACGGAGGATACGGTGATGAGAGACAGGGAGGAGAGGCGAAGCCGAGACTTTGGAGGTGTGATTTCACTGTCCTCTGGTTTTCTGGTTCAGTTACGTCGAGAAGAAGAAGACGGTGATGATTGTGTTGAATGGATTTCGGTCAATTGAAGAAGAGAAGGATGATTTCGCCGTCGACTTCTCTCTCTGTTCCTTCCCTCTTTCTGGTTCTGTTCAGCCTCTGGTCCTCACGTTGCGTTTGCTGTCGCGTCGAGAAGAAGGAGATAATGAAGTCGACGGTGAGTTCCGTCGAGCTCTTCTGGTTTTTGTTCAGGCCGTCGACCTCTGGTTTTGGTTCTCTCTGTTCAACGTCGACTCCTCTGGTCCTCACTTTTCCTCTCGTGTCCCCTTCGTTTTCTCCTCTCTGCCGTCACTCCTCACCCTCAGCTCCCCTCGAATCCGAGATGATGATGATAATATGAAATAGGGCAGGAGCAAAACGTAGCGTTTTGCTCCACCCTTTTATTTTTTTAATTTATTTTTTATTACATATTTTTTTCTTTTTTTTTTTTAAATATTTCAAAAACCTGCAATCAAAATTTAAGAATAAGATAATATCAATTGTCCTGAAAAATTAATTAATCACAATTAAATCAAAGTATGACAATTTTACCCCTCTAAAGTGATAATTTAAAATAAAACATATTAAATCAATTAATAATCAAATAATACCAAAAGGACTAATTAAGTTGACAAAACACATAGAAAAGATATCAAAATATATAAAAATAATTAAATTTGTCAGTGGATGTGTGTTGCGGGTTCAAGCGCGTCCTCTTGTAACTCAAAAAAGAAAAAGAAAAAGAAATTGTTCATATTCAATAAATATAAAATGTCTTCATTCACTGTAGAAATTTTTTACTTTGAAATAATAAAAATGCAGAAAATCTTCTAATCGAATATAATATTATTTATGGTGAAATAATGTTATCTTATTATTATTATTTAAAAATGATAATATTATGTTTAATTTAGGATTCGAAACCTTTAGAAAATTTGTTCTAAAATATGATATCTTTGGAAGATCTCATATACTAAAACTAAATGGAATGATAAAACCTTATTAAAGATACTAGTAGATGAAAACTAACGTATATATGATATGCATAATTTCTGAATCAGATATTTATTATAGGATAAATACCGTATCTTCTTTTGATGAGGTGGATGAATTTTATGATCTAATATATAAATTTGGTGTATAATTTATTATTTAATTTAAATATGAAATTTAAGTTAAATAAAGATTTACCTCAATGAGGAGAGAGGCTCACCAAAGTGACGATGGGGAGGCCGGGGCTCTTTGAGAGTGATGGAATCATTAAAAACTACCTATAAAGAGAAAAATGCTAAAAATAACAACAAAAGACATTTGTCACCTAGAAAATAAGTGTGACCTCCTTGGATGCACGACAAAATCAGTTAAAACTCACGTAATTTTGTAAGGAAAATCTCAAGGTGGCACCCATATGGAGAGTCTTGATTTTGCTTTACTTGCTAAACAAGGTTGATGGCTTATTTATGGTGATGATAAGTTACTTTTTGTTGAGGTCCTGTCATCTAAGTATCTTTGAGAGATTGAGGCAAAAACAAAAAGTACTTTTAAGGGAGATTAGGGGTGATAACGAATTGCATTTTAATATGCCTTGGCTCTAGAAAGGAACTTTTAGATACTAAGAAGCTCTCACCAATAATCTTAATTGGAGAATTGACAGAGAAACACTAATTTCTTTTTCTTTTTGTTTTTTTTTGACCAAAAGACAGACACTAATTTCTTTGTATTATCGTGTCTAGCGAAAAATGCAGCCAGCTCGCCTGGTCACATTTCTCACTTCTTGGTGGATCTTGAATTGCCTAACCAAAAGGTATCAGGAACTCCAAATCTGTTAATGTTACCTCTAATTCGCCTTTCTTCGCATGGAACTCGAGATCGCAATGTGAGTCTTACGTGAATAGTGGACTAAAGCGTATTTCCTCCTTCTCAACATAGACCCGCATCTCTTTAATTCCTCCTTTTGGAAGCATCTTTACAATTTGAAATGCAACCTGGACAAACATCAGAGATCCTTTTGGTGGATTATTTGAAGAAAACCACGGAACATCTTTTTCTCTTGTGCAGTTTTGGGAGTTCAGTTTTGAACATTTTCGCTCTTCATGCTGCTCCCTGGAAGATCTCTTCCTTGGTTCCTGAAACCATTGTGGAATGATGTCCCGTATTCTTGATTTTATGTATTTATAATACTTTTGATTTTTTTAAAAAGAAAAGAAAAATTTCCACTTAGTTTCGATATGAGAAAGCATTTCAACTTGTTGCAGCATTCCACTGTTATGCTCCTCAATTTTGTAAAAGGCAATTGCCTATGATTAGAATCGGATACAGCATCCTGAGCTTCTTCCAACGACTCTTGCATGATTTCCTCTACTTCCTCACATTCTGTAATTTCTGGTTCTTCCAATTGTGGAAGGCTTCCCCACACAGATATCGAGAATATACATTTGAGTTTTCCACATCCACGCACTTTTAAAGATTCAAGATTTTGGAAACTTAAAAAGTTGGGAGGAAGTGAAAGCTGTGGATATAAAATATAGCTCAGTTAGATCTTGGAACTCTAATTCCTCTAAATTCAAGTCTTGTGCATAGAAATATAGAAGCTGATGAAGCGGTTGTTTGCCATTGTTGGCATGAGGCTCTGCTTTCTATGCAAAACACAAATGGAGCACATTAATGAACTAACAAAGAAAGAAAGCCAAATAAAGACATTCGACAATTAAGAATGACTAAAATCATTTCGGCCAATAATAATTTAGTGCATACGTAATACAAAGTAAAGGCAATTCAAGGCTCTAAGTATGAAGTGTTTAATCAGCACTAACTTTTTTTATTTTATTGTCGTCCTCCATGTGAAACAAACGAAACCAACACTCAAATACAACTTACCTGTGTAAACGTTGTAATTGACATGCTCCCAGTTGCCCCCATAACTGAAGAAAATTTTGGGCAATTCCACATTTCAATTTGTCGGACATTCTCTGCCGATAACTTAAATCCTTTGCAGATATCAACAAGACTAGGCAATTTCACCAACCATATGTCTTCTAAATTTGGAAGTGCAATTTTGTTGACATTGTCACTACTGCCGTTGCCTTCACTCCTACGTTCAAAGAGCTGCTCTAACTCTGCACATTCTGATATCTTTATTTCACTTAATTGTGGAAGTAGTATAGCAACAGAGGAGGTTGAGAAAAGAGACTTTAGCTTGTTACAATGCTCCACCCTCAATACGTGTAAGTTAGGAAAGCAAGTTTGGAATGATTGGTGATCTTGTTGTGTAAGAATCACCTCCAACTCCTCACAGTTCTGTATCCTGAGCCTCTTTAACATTGGGAGGCTTCTTTTGTAGCTGCCCTCGCCAAATACAAATTTCAATTTCTTACAATTATACAGGCCCAATTCTCGAAGATGGACAAGGTTCAAAATATGTGAAGGAGCTCTCCATATCAGCCACAGCTCAGGGAGACTTCCTAATTCTAATACTTCCAGTTTTGAACACAACAACTGCATATGCACAGACCAAACAAACACACATCAACATAATAACACAAGACAAGAAGCTGCTTCCTTTTCCAAATGCCAATCATCACGAAAACATTTTTGCTTTATAACAATAATCAAAATTATTGCTTAGCTACGAAACTATATTGACTATAACTTTAGGCAACGTCTCTCTTCTTTTGCATACTTCAGCACCAATGTCATACGGTTTGCAATAAAATATTATCAAAATAATTATTTAATTCATCTAATTAATGAATTAATGAACTTACTAATAAATAAATAAAATTTTTAAAAATGAGAAATGAATGGTTCTTTTTATGCATTGGAAAATAGTAGGCAACATTTCTCGAATGTTGGGAAGAAATATTTAAAGGCCATATTTATCTTTTAATTACCTATAAAAATATGGAGCAGCTTTTAAGTGTTGCAATAAAAATAGTTTTATAGGCAACAATTTTTATGTTGCCTATTTGAAGATTTCAATTCAACAGCTGAAAATTGTCCCCCATTCTATTTTAGGGAATACTTTTAGATCTGTTGTTAAATATTACTATTGCCTGTTCATATATTATATTAGGCAACAATTTCAGAACTGTTACATAGTCAAATGTTGCTACAAGTAAAAAATGTCCAAGTGTCCCTTTTCTTCATATTCGGTAGAATAATAAGAAATATGAATATATAAAAAAAATATTCTGGCTCCTGTTTAGAGTATGTGCGCGCGCACATATATATAGAAATTAGGGTAACAAAAATATAAAAAGACAATTTGAATGTCATTTTTTCCTTTTAATAAAACTAATGATAGTTGGAACTGCTCATTTTAATTCACGTAAAATTTTTATTTGAAATGAAAAAATTGACCAGTTAGCTGTTATAAGTTCACATGGTTTGCTGAAGAAGAGACCAAAATTTAAAAAAAAAAATTGAATAATCATACTGTATATATATCTATAAAGTATTCGATGGAAGTGTCTACATCCCAAAAATGTAAAATGTTGAGTCCTTTGACAAAATTCACCCTTTTAAAATATATATATATATGTTCAAATTCCTTTTTTAAATAAAATTAGAATTTTAATATATAATTTTTTTTATAAATTTTAATTTAGAATTAAAACCCGATAATTCTACTATTGTTTTTCTGCACAATTTCCTATAAAATCCTTACCAGAAAGAGAAAAGGACAGCAATAAGAAAATTCAAATAGTATTATATGTATTTATGCCATAAAAATATCTAGAAATCATTAAAATGAATACATATTTTATATATTCGCTATTAGGATCTTGAATCTTCAATTTTGTTCATCCAAAACGAAGTGAATACAAATATTGAATCATTTTGTGATACCATAATATTTTAAGATTAAAAGTAGAAAAAGATGGAAAAAATTTATTTACGATTATATTCTTAAGGATTTCAAGCACTAATAAATTGAACTGCAAAAAAGAGAGAAAAAATTCGTTTAAAGAAAGGAAAACAATCAGCAAAGATGTGAGTACCTGGAGAAGACAATCATTGGAAAAGGATAAATCTTGATAGAAATGCTTGAGACTTGGCACTTCTTCTAGAATCAGACTCCTTAAGTTAGGTAATACATTCTTCGAAAAATCACTCCAATTTATGCCCACTGAAAATAGGCATTTTAACTTGTTACATCTTTGAACTCGAAGCATTTTCAGATTTTGAAAACATATTTGTGGTGAATGAGGAGAATTCAATGGGCTTTGATGTTGCTCTCCTACCTCTGCACTAGATACTATTTCCTCTAATTCATCACAATATGATATTTCAAGATATTCCAATCGTGGCATGCACTTAAGAATTACAGGGGAGGAAATAGTTTTCAAATTGTTGCACCCACTCACTCTGAATTCTCTAAGATTTTGGAGGCTTAATTTTTTCATTGGACCACTCCAAACAAATTTTAGATCAGGTAAATTCTTCAATTCAAGAGCACTCAAGGAAGAGGTTAACTTGCTCTGTGAAGTCCTTTTAGTAAAAACATCACCTTCAAATTCAAATAAAATGTTTTCCGTGCTACAACCCCCAACCTTGAGTTTCTCTAAATTGAGAAACGATAGTGGAGCCAAAACCTCACTATTCAAGTGATTGTCCTGTGGCAAAGCATTTCACAAATCAAAATAAGATACTCACATTTGGTTCTTGCATCATTTTCATAGATATTATGAAGAAAAAAGCAATGAAAATTCAGACAAAGAATTTAATAGAGGGCACAAGAAATTACATACCATATTTATTGTTGAACCAACCGTGATGTTAACACATGAATCTTTGAATTTGGGACATTTCACGCAATCCAATTCTCTCAAACATGGGCAACTTGAATGAATGTTTTTTGGAAAAATGCTAAGCAAATTTTTCAAGCCATTGAGTTTGAGTGATTTCAAAGCAGGAAGCTTGATCTGAACCTCTTGATGCTCATCTTCATGCTGACCAAAAGCATATTTCAGCTGAGAAGTCTTAGAAATGCACACCTCCTCCAACTGCTCAAGGCCTCGTACACAAGAGTTCGAGAATACATATTCTAACTTATCACAATCAAGGATGGTCAAACTTTTCAATTTTGAGAACA
The DNA here is from genome assembly GCF_004799145.2 of Neltuma alba. NCBI lineage: Eukaryota > Viridiplantae > Streptophyta > Magnoliopsida > Fabales > Fabaceae > Neltuma > Neltuma alba. The sequence goes on from NW_021636343.1 coordinate 82,915, forward strand.
CCAAATATGCACTATTGTTTGAAGCTGAAATTATTTCATTGTTAGCACCATCACCATCCTCCTCTATTATATTCTTCAGTTCACTACAACAATTTATATTTAGCTTTTGTAAGAATAGCATAGCTCTCACAACACTCTTTGGAAATAGCGATGTCAGCATAGGGCAATGAGATATATGTAGTTCTTGTAATTTTTCAAAGAAGCAAAGCAGAGGGGGACCACACCAAATGACTTTCAAGTTCGCCAAACACTCCAACTTTAAGTTGATTAACTTTGGGAAGAGCCAAGTTTCTGTTTCATGAGAAGTTGCATCTACAAGGCATTTTAAATCTGTACAAAACTGGAGCTACAATGTAGTCAGTTCATTCATCCCTCCTACAACGTGAACAATGTCTGGTGTGATATTTTTGCAACCTACATCACATCTATACAAACAAACAAATTCTGCTTGTTGCAAAAGATCCTTAACAAATGGACTTAAAGCAGAGATTTTTAACTCCTCGAATAATAAAGCCTTGGAGTGAAAATCCACCAAATTGTTATAATCACTACGGAATCTAAGATCAATATGACGATTCATAATTTGAAGTTTATATCTCTTCAATCTAGGAAAAGCAGCATCTTTCGACAAACGTTTGCCAAGTTTTAAAGTTCTTCTGATTCGCCAAGCATACAACTCCTGTAGTAGTGTGCACCTTTCTATTATCTTAAAACTTTGCTCACTGATCAAATGTAACTCTAACAACTTCAGTTTAGTCAACTCTTCCAATCCTTCTGGTAGGTCCTTAAACTGACTATTTTTCAAGTCAAGAACTTCGAGTCTTTTGAGGCCTAACACCCATGACAAATCATCACCTAATTGACAATATTGCAAGCGCAAAGTTCGCAGATTAGTTAGCAAACTCTTAGAGTGTAGCAATGGCAACAAGTGGAGTGCATCTCTGAAAAAACGTGTAGAGTTAATTTGCATAACCTTGAGTGCCCCCATACCTTTGAAATTTGCTTCTGATAATTCACAATTGCCAATATTATTTAGCAACAAAATCTCCAACTTTGGAGCATTTAATGGTGGAGAAAATTGAGATACTTCATTGCACCAAGAAGCGAATGCATAACAATCTTTTATAGACCCATTTCTTGCCACCTTCATATCCTTCTCAAGATTCACTACAATATTACGATTTTCTTGACGTGATATCCACAACGCTACATCACGAACTACATCATGCATTCTCAATCGGCCTTTATATTGCTCAGAATGCATTAGCAAACAAGAATCCACAAGAATATTTATACATGCACCCACTTTGGTTCTTGCTTCTTCAAGAGAGTCCAATTCTTCACACATGTCCAAACCTATCATGATTCTGAACAAATCTTCAATCAAGATATCTGTGTCTTCTGGATACATGCAGCATGTCAAGAAGAGTGACTTGGCTTCATTGCTCCTTAAATAATCATAACTCAACCGAAGACAAGAAAAAGCATCTCTGACACCTTCTTCCACATCGATTGGTTTTGAATTCCTTAATCTGTTTAACGCTTCCTTCCATTCTTCTATAGACTTTCCTTTCAAAGAGGCTCCTACGGCTTGAATTGCTATAGGAAGTCCTTTGCATTTCCTTACAATTCCTTGTGCCACACTACTCAATGATTCATCAACGGTATGAGCGTGTTTTTGTAACAATGTCCAAGATTCCTCATTAGATAAAAGATCCAAAGGAATCTTTGTTTGACAATCCATTATTTTGCATACTTGTTGGCGTCGAGTAGTAAGAAGGATCTTGCAACCACAATAATCTTCAAAAGGGATACTGACATCCTTCAAATTGATCATACCCCACACATCATCCAATATTACAAGAATTCTTTCACCGCTGCTCAATCTTATTGATAAACGTTTAGCTCTCCCAGTTTCAGTTTCTTCATGCAATCCCAAACTTAAATCATCTGCGATCTCACCTTGAACCTTTCTAATGTTCACAGTTTGGGACACAGTTGCAAGTATAACTCGATCAAAAAGGTTTAATTCCTTTGCTTTTTTGCCTACTTCTTTTACCAAGGTTGTTTTGCCGGAGCCCCCCATTCCATACAATCCAATCATTCAAACACCATCATCTTGGAGAGCTGCCAACAGCTGATCTGAAGCCAACTTTGTAGACTGGAAATACACAAAATTTCCAGAAGAAAAGTACTCCACATCTGGGATGGGGACAGTCATAGAAATGGGATTAAATTCACTCCTTTGATTGAGATTCTTTGTTGCCTCGATCATCTTTGTCATTTGTCTACACAAAAGATACCTCCTCCAAGTAGGACACCTTCCTTGAAAGCAACTATTGCTTTCCTTCATTTTCTGCTCCAATTTCTGCACCTCATCAATATGACTTCTCACTTCAGCTAACCACTTGTCAACAGCATCAACAATTTTTTCAGTTCTGTTAAGTGCTTCTTGAAGACGTGCTTGAATTCCATCTTGTGTTGATGCAAGCTTGTGTTTTTCAGTTTCAAGAGTTTTTGTGATGCTGCCTGCACAAAACAAATACTGTCCTTGACGTACCAGTGGAGATACCGAATATTCAGCGAGTTTGGCAATAACTAATCCTTCAATTTCTTCCATTTAAGCCAAAACTACCTGAAAGACAAGCGGATGAAAACCTATCATTATGAGCTGCACGGCTAAACGAGTTGTTGGTAGTCTCATGCAGAATCAGATTATAATAGTATAAAAATAATAAAGAAAAATATGCTTGTGTTCATATAAAATTGATAAATGCATGGGTGATTGGATCTCAGTGCATGAAGACTTTCGACGTGCCTCCCGGAAGCTAATAATAGATGCACTTCTTGACCCAAACACGGAAGAACATGTTAGTACACACAAAAGTGCATATTTGATCTTTTAAGTAGTCTTTATTTTAGTTTTTTAATTATATAAAGTGACCTTTTATTTCTCTAATTATAATGATATTAGTATTATTAACAAAAACAATTCTAACACTGAAATTTTAAATATGAATAAAACGTTCTCAAATACTGATATAATATAACAGCTTATGAATTAAAAAAATGATAAGGATTGACATAAAAAATCATCATTTGCAACTAATAGTATGAGAGTTTGGAAACATAAAAAAGAGATTCATAAAATCAAGTGATTAAACTGAAGCCTCATATAAAATTAAATAACCAAAATACACTTCTGCTTACGATAGAAATATGATGAATTTTTAATTAAAAATTAAAAAATGTAATTAATTTATGACATATAGAATTAATAACATTATATTAAGTTAATAAATATTTAAAATTTTGATAAATGTTCGATTCCTATGTATGCAAGATCTGAATTTTTTTGACGCGCATTGCCAATTGACGTGACACATTGCCTCATCCTTTTAAGAAGCAACGGTGACGAAAGGAGAATTTTGCCGGTAGTTATCCCACAATTATGAAAAGGAATAATTAATCTACAGCTCCTTATAGTTTCAACTAATTTTGAATCAGGTTCTTATAGTTTTTTTTCTTTTTATCAGGTCCTTATACTTTTACCTGTTTTTAATTAGGTCATTGTATTTATTTTTCTTTTTATCAAGTCCTTATAAGTTCACCTTATTTTTAATTAAGTCCCTGAATTTTTAATTCTTTATTTTATAAATTCTAATAGTACTATTATATAAACATAAAATAGTATATATTATTTAATATTAGTTTATAAACAATAATATTCTAAAGATATTGAATTATTATAATGATTTTAATTTTTTCAGCAAAAAAATTAATTGTTCTAAAAATTTTTCCTGAATTAATTCTATTACTTTTTTATTACATAATTATTAATTTAATTTAATTATTAATATTTTATATTTCAGTATTAATCTATTTAATTAAGCTTATATTTAATTAATAAATAAAAATTAAAACTATATGGACCTGATTAAATATTTAGTGAAATTATAAGGACTTAATTAAAAGAAAAATAAATACAAAGACCTAATTAAAAAAAGATAAAAGTATAAGGACCTGATAAAAAGAAAAAAAATTATAAGAACCTGATTCAAAATTCGTTGAAATTATAAAGACTTGCGGATTAATTAACCCTTATAAAAATTCAAAACTTTCTCACAATGCTTAAAAAGCCACGAAAGTAGAAATCATTTTAATTCAATTTTTATTTTTTAATTAATTAGGGCGGAAATTTTTATTGTTTTTGAAGATTATACTTTAGTCAAATTTTTTATAGCTTTTGAAATACTTATTTTTATTAATCTATGCAAGTTTTAAAAATATAACTATTAATTTGCTCACTATAATCCTGTTTTCAATCATCCTTTCTCATGCCACTTTAAAGAATTCCAAACAATTAAGTATGGTAATATTTAAATAAATATTATACATTAAAAAAGCTTTTAATCTAAATGATTTTTAGGCATTGTTTATGCCAAAAGTTGGTTTAGAATATACTACCCAATCGTTAATTAATAATATTCGTAGCTTGAAATAATATCTTAGAAAGTACGTATTTTGTGGCTTTAAATTTTAAGAAAGATTTATATAGGCTTCAGAAATAATATAACTTTTAACCCTTAACATTTTTCCTCAACTATGGATAGTTCCCAAATTTTGGCTCACTTCATCTCAATCCTCATAATTTATTGAATATAAGAAATTATATAGTTATGGAGTTGTGTTAAATTAAAAAATCATGATAACTAAATTGTTTCCAGATTAACAACCCTACGAACCAAGTCATTCCAAATCAAAGTTTAAGAAACTGAAATGATAATTAAGAAAAACTTTAAACCATGTAAGCTTTTCCTTTGCGTGAAAAGGAGATCAGACATACATGCATAAACTTTCTAAGAAGGAAGAAGGAACGGGGGGAAAAAGTGAGTGTGCTTGTTATTTATGAAGCTCACTCCCAGCATATTTTGCCATTATATGATTGCAATATTATTCATACCACTAGCACTGTCTTTTAAATCAAACATAACATAGAAAATAAAGAGAAGAAGACTGACTGACACAGATGATGAGGAGTGGAACCGCCTGAAACCAAACACACACACACACACATCTGAGCTCTAGCTGCAACCTATAACCCAAAACCCATATCACAAATTAAAGAAAGAAAGCAAAACCCAGGTAATTGAAATAACCTTTCAATGCAAATTTGTTCATTTCAACCCACAGAATCTAAAAGCCAGTGGAAGCATGTGGAGAAGTTTAAGGCAAGCATGGAGAAAACTCAACGGCCTATAAGATTTGAAAATAAAAATTCAAACTGACCAAGGGATGGAGGAGTTCCGTTGGACGGAGGATTGTGAGAGAGGCAGATCGACGGTGAATTATAACAGTGTCCCGACGAGCGGCTGCGAGCAGTGGAAGACGCAGAGCATCGGAAGTGAAGATGAAGTTGTATGCGTTGAAAGGATTGGCCAAACCTTCCTTTTTGCTTTTGGATGCTAATAATTAGGATCGCTGCTTTGTTTCCTGGTTCATTTCCGATCTTCACTTTACTTTGGTCCTGGGTCAATGCGTTCTCAAGTATAAAGTCATGACTCTCGTTCCAAATTAATCAATCTAACAAAAGTGCTCTGACTTTGGAGGTAATATGTATTGAATTATTAATGGTTGCGCAATTGTGTGGTTCTTTCTTCTCTGCGATTCCAAATTAATAAAGTGATATAATCCAATTTATCTTCGCCTTCTCTATTAAACTATTAACTTGTCCCCATCAGTTAACAGGATTTGTAATTTTAAGAGAATCTCACTGCGAATTAAGTGCTTCCAGTTGCCAGCTGGTGTGAACTTCCCGTATACAGTTTATTTTAATCAACATTGATAGATGATAGATGCACCGTAAGTGTAGGATTATAAAAATAAAAAGTGACAAATTAAGACCGATCCAACAGAGAATTTAATTAGTAATTAGGCACTAAAAATCTTCTTTTCATTTAAGTTGAAAAAATCAATATTGACTTGGGATTAAGTGAAATAAAATTGAAATAAGACAAAGCGAGAGTTATCAATTAATAATTTTAAAAAGTCAAAAAGAACAACCTAGAGTTATTAATCCATTGTTGGTTCTTAGATTTTATTTCCACTGAGTTAATTATACTCAAACTTAATTAGTTAATCTAGAATATTAGTAGTTAAAAGTGTATATCGGTCTACTTATAACTCTACCTCAGCTATGTAATCTCTCACACAATAACATGAGGTGGAACCTCTAGATATATGTCTATCCTAAGTACAAATTAGATCAAATATAATTCCACCTTACTTAATCCTATGGTCCATTTAAGATTTCCTTTGTCAACTTCAATACTAAATTCTCAAAACAAAAGCCAAACATTGAGCAAGTTATAAAAATTAAGCATATCCAAACAGAGAATAATTTCTAAATCACAAACAACTTTATGGTAGCCTAGGTTGCAAAACAAGAATAGCTACATATGATCTTAGGCAATTCCAATTCAGCAACAGTGATTCCGAAACAAGATGACATAATGGAATGGAATGGAATGGAATGGAATGGAAGAATATTAACAGTGGAATGAAAAATCTAAATAATGGAAAGATGGAAGTGGAATGATTGTCAACTGAATAAGAACCCGAGTCTCCAGCAACGGTAGCTCTGTTCCAGCTCGACAATGCTTCCTTCCTACTAGAACCATTCGGTCCAGAGAAGAAGAAGAAAACGTCGATGAACCAGATTCGGCCTCCAGCTAAGCTCCAGCATCAACGGCGTTTCTCCTCAGGTCCAGCGAATCGGAAAAACTACCCAGAATCGTCCTGCCTCCTCTGCGAGAAGATGATGAACAGTGATCTCCCTCTAGTCCAGAACCAGCGTCGGCGAGCTCCTCTCGTCTTTGATCTCCTCCACTGAACCCATCGACCAGAGCCCCCAAACCCGTGGAAGATGAAGATTGAAGAAGATGATGTACAGTCCGAAAATGCAGCCTCTGTTCCCAGAACTCGTTCACTCTCCGCACCAGTTCGGCGCCTCCTCATTAAACGATGATGAACAGTCCTAGGTCTCCCAAAATGGTCTCCCAGAACGCTGCCGTCTTGGCGTCGAATTCCCAAAAGCTTCATCCTCCAAACGGTGCGTTGATTGTCTTCATTCAGCAGCTTCAAAATCTTCTCTGTGTTGTTTTTTGGCAATGAAAGGGAAGGGGGAAAAAAAGATAAAATAAATGAAGAGAAGAAAAACTAAAAAAAAGAAAAGAAAAAGGAAATAAACTAAAATTAAAACTGAATTAAGATAAAAATAATTGTAAAATTATCGATTACTGTTTTTATTTATTTAAAACCAAGCTATTTACAAGAAAATCCCTCAAATAATACTCACAATTAATTTCTTTTTAAATCTCTTTTAAATCATTCAAAATCTTATTGATAACTTTTTAAAAATCACTCAAAATATTCTTTCAAGATATTCAAAATAATGAGTTATCAATTGAAAAAAAAAGGGGAAAAGGAGAGGGATATATATATATATATATATATATCTATATATAAGCACGCTTGGTTGATGCTCATGACAAATTATGAGAGGCAAAGCCATTGTTATCCAAAATTGTCCAAACATTGCGAAACTCTAGTATGAATCCGGGAGGGGCAGATTAGATGACTAAAAATTTTAACAGGAAATTAGATCAATAATGGAAACAACAAAGATAGATAGGAAGACTTATACTTGTGGAAGCATTCCAGCTGTAGCTGTGCTTAAAATATCCTCTGTTTTAGAAAAGAAAAAGTGCATGTCGGAGTTAGATAATTATGAAGGAAAATTATTGTGGAACATAAGCAATATAATTTAAACATTCAAAAAGACTTCCAACAAATGAATAAAAAATGTGAGGGACATATAGTAACAGTACAAGGTCATAAGGAGAATTGAACTCACCATCTTTCACTTATAGAAAGTACTCATGCCACTAGGTTAAAAAACTATTAGCCAATATTAACCTTTACTATGTTTATATCATTAAACATAGAAATAAATTCTTACAAACCAAAATGTTCGGCTTAAGCAACAGGAAACTGGATCAATTAATTGGCTGCCATTGTTGGCACATGAGGCTCTGTTTCCTAGGTGAAAGACATATGAAGAACATTATTATTATTAATTAATGAAATAATAACAGATGAAGACCAAAGAAATTTAACAAACACCACTAAAAATGATTTCAGCCATAATTTGTTTGAGCAAAAAGCACCTAAAGGCTCTGTTCAAGGTGTTCTAGCTCAATGTTTTTTCTTTCTTTTGTTTTTGTCATCTATGTACGAAACTAATTAGAGATGGAGAAAAATAATAACTTTAGATCAATTGAAATGCTCCCAGTTCAAAGCAAATCTGAAATTCGTTGTCCTCTGTCATAATTTCCTCCGGCATCACCAGCCTTCTTCCAAGGCTGACCTTAGAAAATTCAAATTTCAATTTATTATGTTTCCGATCAGTTCCAATGTTTGAAGATAGAGAAGGTTCAAAATCTGTGAGGTACTTTGTCCATTTCAACCAGATCACAAAATTCCTTATTCTCTCTCTCATAATTTCTTCCGACTCCTCACACTTGCTCAACATATAGGGAAAATTTCAATCTAGGACCGCTGTACCAAATTTATTTCAGTCAACCTCCAAAACAATCTGAAACTTCACTGCAGGACCTAGGGGGAAAGTGAAATTAATTGGACAAAGAAAAAGACACAAATATCCGTGTTAACTTTTGCTCTTAAAACTGAACAGAAAAGGACCGAAAATCAGGATAAACTTTCATCCTACTCTTCCTTCTCTCACACTCAAATCTCTCTCGCATGCTCGTTCCTTTTGCAGCTCAAAACTCACCATCTGTTTATTGGTTGTGGCACTCTAAAAAGTCACATAAATCATCCAAAGGAGATTCATTGTCGTTCGTTGTATTGGTTCTCTCACTCTCAAAACTCGCATATGGATCTATTATTAGCTTTGAATGGATTTGTTATTTTTCAAACATGACAAGTCTCTGTTCTATGAGATACTTGATTGTTGCTTGTTATAGTAATAGTGGGCATTTTGTCTGGCATATTTGTAAGTTTGAGAATCTCGTTGCTTGAATGGGTGTTGTGAAAGCAAATCTGGAAAAAAAAAAAAAGTAATTTGATGTTGCTAAAATATGTATTTGTATTATAGATTTGCAAATTTGAGTTGTTTAGGAAAATGGCAATTCGTGTTGTGAAAAATTGTATATCTGCTACTAATTCGCAAATTTTTATTATAAATATATACTGTGTTTAATTATTGAAAGTTGATTGAAATTGATACTTGAATGATGTACAGCTATAGATAACAAAAGACCAGTAGTTGTGAAAAACAATTAATTTGCATCTCCTATGCGGGAGGTGAATTTGTGAGGAATTTGCAACCATCATTGACTACTCGCCATCCTGGAAGGCTTGGAACTAGGAGAATTGAATTCCAATTCTAGCAAAAGAAAGTGCATCATTGCTCAAGATGTGGTGAAACTGGTCATACTAGAAAGACTTGTCGTTGAACCCTGTGTGATTTTATTGTCGAAAATAGTCTTTTCTGATTTAATATAGAGCCGCTTCTACACATGAATGAATCTCGATATGTATTTTTGGATTGGTTGGGGAAGTAACTATGACAACTCATTTAATATTTTTGGTGGTGGATTGGAATCTATATTGTATAGTGATGTGATAGTTGAAAAATATCATGACAGTATTGGACAATAAGCTATCCCCATCACTGCACTGAAATTGGCTGACAACAATGTAAATGTATGAAAAACTTTGTCTACTTATGAATGGATGTATTTCTGTTGTTAATACATATATCTCTATTGCAAATTGCCTAATTCCAGCTATGAGTGAAACATCCAGACTTGTACATAAACTTTTTATTTTAAATGCTCCACTTGTGAATGGAAGAGATGTAACTCGTGGTAACACACATATTCTTCTTACAAATTTTCTTATCTTGGTTGTCAAGGAACACTCGCTCCTAGACTTGTGTTTAACTTGTCAATTCAACTAGCTCACTTGCAAATGGACATAATATTATTGTTAATATATGTATTTTTGTTACAAATTATCTATTTCCAGTTATGAATGAACAATCACTTCTAAACCCATGATCAATTTGTCAATTTAATTAGTTCACTTGCAAATGGCCGTGCTTTTGTCATTAATATATGTATTCTTGTTGCCAATTTCCTAATTTCAGTTGCAAATAAATCCTCGCAAACTTGTGAATTGTTCAACTTCTTCAATTCAACCAGCTCGCTTACAAATAGACATGTTGTTAATATACATATACATGTTGCGAATTTCATAATTCTAGTTGCAAATAGGCCTTCCCAGACTTGTGAATCATGTTCAACTTCTTCAATTCAATTACTACTTGTGAATGGACATATTGTTATTGTTAATATATGTATGCATGTTGCAAATTTTATAATTTCAATTCAAATAAGTCTTCCCAGACTTGTGAATCAACATGTCTGACTTTTTTAATCAGATTAGTTTATTTGCATATAGACAAGTTCTTGTTGTTAATGTGCATAATCGTGTTGCAAATTTTTTAATTTCACTTGTGAATAATCTCTTCAGACTTGTTATATTATCATGTTCAACTGTTTAGTTATATTAGCTTATTTGCAAATAGATGAGTTTTTCTAACAAATCAACTTATTCTTGTTGCATATTTTCTAATTCCAGTTGTGAATAATACGTCATATACTTGTAAATTGGTAGGAAAAGACTAAAGATTACAATTAATTAACTTGCAACATATTCATAATATATATTCCCTAAAAAGAAAATTGTTCAAATTCTCTATTCATAAATTTTAACATAGATCCAAATAGCTTAAATTACATGTCAAATAAAAAATCTAACAATTTGCAATGGCATCACTTTCTTTTTGGTTGTGTCTTTATCTATTAAAATAGTTTTGCAACAGCAACTGACTTCATATTCCAGAACTTGGTTCAGGTGTTTCTTCACTTGCCATGCTCTACGCTCCTGCACCATCCTTGCTTATGACAGGCAAAATTCTAGAACATCATGCTGTAAAGTCACTAATTGTTGTTATTAATATCCTAACTGTATATGTTTACAACAGAAATTTGTAAATTAGCAACATATATACAAGTTTTCACAACACAAAGTGTCATTTTCCTAAACACCTCGAATTCACAAATTTATAATACAAATACATATTTTAGCAACATCAAATTACTATTTTTCTACAGATTTGCTTTCACAGCACCCATTCAAGCAACGAGATTCTCAGACTTACAAATATGCTAAACCAAATACCCACTATTACTATAACAAGCAATAATCAAGTATCTCATAGAACAGAGACTTTTCATGTTCAAAAAATAACAGATCCATTCAAGTCTAAGAATAGATCCATATGCGAGTTTTGAGAGAGAGAGAACCAGTACAAGAACAACAATGAATCTCCTTTGGATGATTTCTGTGACCTTTTTGAGTGCCACAACCAGTAGACGGATGGTGAGTTTTGAGATGCGAAAGGAAAGAGCATGTGAGAGAGATTTTAGTGTGAGGGAGGGAAGAGTAGGATGAAAGTTTATCCTAATTTTCGGTCCTTTTCTATTCAGTTTCAGGAGCAAAAGTTAACAAGGATATTTGCATCTTTTTCTTTGTCTAATTAATTTCACTTTCCCCCTAAGTCCTGCAGTAAAGTTTCAGATTATTTTAAAGGTTGACTGAAATAAATTTGGTACAGCGGTCCTAGATTGAAATTTTCCCTAACATATATCACATACTGTAGCTTGTTATACTTCTTAACCTTACTTTCCTAACAGCTCGAGCTGCAAGAGAAGAAATAGATCTATAGAATAACAGATGAAGGTTTTAAGATTTCTTCTTCACAAATTCAAGATTTTCCTCTCCTCATTTTTCTACGTTCCATCTTGGCTTTGGATTCGAGAAAAGGTAAGCCATAAGATTAAAAAAATCATACACTTATTTATTCTTATTAGAAAATTTGACAGTAAAAGTATAAATTTTTTTTCTTCATATTTTCCTCTAACAAATTAAAATCCCAAGTCGAATAACAACAAAACCTTATTTCATTAGATGATATTGCCTACACGGATCACACCACCCATTATACTTTTTTAATAACTAAATCTTTGGATAGATTATTAACCAAAAAAATTGCTTAATAACTTTCTTGAGTGTTCTTTTTTTGTCTTCTTTTACCCCTATTTTTGGAAGACTTCATACCCTATACTACTCATTTTAATAAAAATGTAATTTTTAGTTTAGAATCAAAACTTGTTAACTCAATAATTTGTGGGCATCGGTCACTTAATGTATCAGAAATTATTTCTTCTTAATGAAAATTTAATCAAAACAGGATGGCCCTCTTAGAGACAATTTATATTTATAAATCTAATTATAAATAGGTACGTAATTTGAAGTAGGAGATGCAGAGGAAGGTGAAGTGGGAAGGATGATTCATAACAGAGAAATGAAGCAAAGGCTTAGTGTGTATAAGACTAGATTTGACATGAGACTGAAACAAAAGAGGAATCAGGTGGTAACAAATCGGAAATTAAATAATGATGCTAGATTAATCCAATGGTTGAAAATACGAGAATGCTGGCATTTAATTAAAAGACACTCTGTTTTGTGGTGGTAATCAAAACATGTTTTTTCAATAACATACCATTTCATTCTGTCAATGCTTGTTCCTATTAAATTTTCAATAAATCAAATGCCATCTCTAGTCTACACATTAAATTTACTATAGATTAAATTTCATCAAAGCAAAAAAAAAAAAAAAAAGTGTCAAAATACCCATAAACGCAAGAGTTTTGGATAGAAGTATGAAAGTTGATGAAGCAGTTGGTTGCCTTTGCTAGCATGAGGCTCTGATTCCTATGCAAAACGTAAAAGGAGCACTTCAATGAACATAGAAAGAAACAAACCCTAAACACGTTTGACAATCAAGCATGGCTAAGATCGTATATCGGCCAATAATTATTGTTTTAGTGTAGAATACAGAATAAAGATGATTCAAGGCTCTAATTATTAAGTGTAACCAACATTAAAAATAAACTTACTTGTCTTGCTATATCAATGCACATCATCCCAGTTGCTCCCATAATTGCAGAAAATTCTGGGCAATCTTCTATTAGGACCCTTTGAATTTTTCTTGTGGATAACTTAAATCCTTTGCAGATATCAACAAGACTTGGCAACTCCATTAGCCATATCTCTCTCAAATTTGGAAGCACAATTTTATTGACATTGTCACTATTGTTGTCGGCTTCACTGCTACGTCTCAAGAGCTCCCCTAACTCTGCACAATTTGATATGTCTATTCCGTATAAATGTGGAAGTAGTATAGTGATAGAGGAGGTTCACAAAAGAGATATATATATATATATATATATATTTATATAGGCCTGCTTGGTTGATGCTCATGACAAATTATGATAGGCAAAGCCATTGTTGTCAAAAAATGTCCAAACACTGCTAAAATCAAGTATGAATCCAAGAGGGGTTGAATTAGATGATTAATTAAAAACACGAAATTAAATCAATAATGGAAACAACAAAGATAGATAGGAAGAATATCTCCGCAAAAAGTTGAAAATAATGAAAAAGGTAAACTCACGGAGAGTTTACAGTAGTTGTGAAAACATTCTAATTGGAGCTGTGCTCAAAATCTCCTCAGTTTTAGAAAAGAATAAGTGCATGTTGGCGCTGGATAATTATGAAGGAAAGGTATTGTGGAACATAAGCAGTATAATTTAAACATTTAAAAGCTCCTCCAACAAATGAATAAAAATTGTGAGGGACATTAGTATGAGGTGAGAATTGAACTTGCAATCTCCCACTTACAAAAAGTGTTCCTGTCACTAGATTACAATACTATAAGCAAATATTAACTTTTATTATGTTTATATAATTAAACATAGAAATAAATTCTTGCAAACCAAGCCGGTGCAAAAGGTAAAAAGGAACTTGGATCCTTTCAGTGCCCCTATGAATGTTGAAGAAAAGTGACTTTGCTCTGTGCCTATCCAAAAACCAAACCCTATAAATAAAAGATTTCACGTCTTGGTAGGTAAGATTAAGAAAGGTGGGTATCTTCAACAGGTGTGCCATGCACTCACACATATAATTCCATATCGTATCAATATCTTTCCACTGTGACCTCAAAACATCATCAACGTCTCACTCTATACACAACGTTCAAATTTTGTTGGTGGATATAATTCTGAAGAAGCTTTTCCTTCGAATCACAGAACATGTTTAAATTTCATATCGACAATCGACATACCTACATGTTCAAAGTTGGTGTTTTTAATTTTTTTTATATTATTTTCATATTTGTTCTTTGTTCTTTGTTTCTTTTTTCGTCACACCCACAAGTACATGTTCGGCTTAAGCAACTGGGAACTGGATCAAGTAATTGGCTCCCATTGTTGGCACATGAGGCTCTGTTTCCTATGTTAAAGACATATCATCATCATCATCATCATCATCATCATCATTAATGAAATAACAGATGATGGCTAGAGACATTTAACAAAACACCACAAAAAAAGATTTCAGCCATAATTTGTTCAGGCAGAAAACACCCCGAAGGCTCTGTTCACAGTGGTCTAGTACTGGTTTTTTTTTTTGGTCATATATGTACGAAGCAAACAAATTAAACATGGAGATGAAGAATACCTTCAGATCAATTTATATGCTCCCAGTTACTGCAGATAATTGGAGCAAATCTAGGACATTACCCTCATCTCAATGTGTACAAGGTTCCTTGAGCAAAACTTTAACACTTTTCAGGCATGAACAGGACTTGCCAATTTGTTTAGACTCGTTTTTTTCACGATGTTTGGAACTTGGAAGCATGATTTCTTTTCACTGTTAGTGCACGCTTCATTTGTGCGTCCAAAAATCTCCTCTGACTTTGTACAAATCTGATATCACTAGCACGTATTTGAACTTCCTCCAAATCCTCACACTTGCTTATGATAAGTTCCTCTGGCATCCCAAGACTTCTCTCAAGGCTGACATTAGTAGTAAATATACATATTTCAATTTGTCATGTTTCCGATCAGTTCTAATTTTTGAGGATAGAGAATGTTAGGGACTTGTCGATTTTAACCAGATCTCAGGGGAGGCTTTGTAACCAACCTTAGATATTCTAGTTTTTAGGCCAAGAGCTGCATAAAAAAGAGAAATAAAGAATGTTAATAAAAACTGAGCGGCAACCAAAAAGCAAGAAAATTAACAGCGATGATACGCAACTTCCTAAGATGAACAGTTTTATGGTCTCTAGATCTACAAGTACAATGTTTCTGGAGTACCAACAGGGCCTCCTTCACCTTGACGTGAAAATAGATTCTCCAGTTGTGCAGCATCTCAATTTTGGAAGTGCAATTTATTTTTCATTGACAGATCAATAGAACAACAAATGAAGGTTTTAGGATTTCGTCTCTACAAAATTCAAGAATTTCCCATCTTGATTTAGGATGGGAAAAAGGGTAAGATCTAAGATTAAGAATGCATACACTTATTTAATAAAAATGTAATTTTTAATGTAGCTAGATTCCCATGAAATATAATGAATTAAAGAAAAGAAAACAACAATATAACATACTCTTCCTTGCAGTTCAATGGTTCTGAAAACTAAATGTTCAGCTGCAACAAAAAAAAAAATAATAAAGAGAAATATTTTTTTGAAAAGAAAAATGATATACCTGCAGGCCCCAGACACTCATTAGAAAAGGATAAACCTTGGCAGAAATCCTTGAGATTTGGTGCTTCTTTTAGAGTTAGTTTTATCAACTTGGTTATGATCCTCCTATCTGAACTGTTTTGCCATTCAATTTTCGCCTCCCCTCTAAAAATTTGCTCTAATGGTGCAGCTCTTGATGCATGGAGATCTTATAACTCAGGGAGATCATTCCAAGCCATAACCACAGAAAATAAGCGTCTTAACTTCGTTACATCCACTAACTTTCTTTGTAAATTTGATTGATGATTTTTATTGAAGTTTCATTTTTACTTTTCGCGTCAATGTGTTCTCCCATAAATTCATGCCTCTCGTTCCTTCTAAAAACCTGCGCTATGTCAGCTTCATAATTCTTGAAGGAATTTGGCTGAAGCTGACGCAAAAAATCTGGCAAAACTCAAAAGGCAGAACCAGGAAACAACCTAATGTTGAAGAGAAGACAATAATCAATTACCAGAACATCGGAAGTGGCGTTGTCTTAACCCGTAGCGGCAGAAGCGAAGGTGACGCCGCTGGCGAAATCGGAAATGTTATACTTAGGATCCAAGTACGCCGGAATATATGGCTTCAGTTCGACAGCCTCAGAGATGAAGTCTGTGGGTATCCTGCCATTGCCGGACCTCACAGCAGGCTTCCCACCCTGAAAGTCCCTCCCATATGGCTCGAAATTGCTCCGGGCCACCGTGGGAATGAAGTTGTTGTTCCCGGCATCCACCGACGAGTTGTCGAGCACGATGACCGCTGGAACCTTTGAACCGCCGGTTCCGGTCAATAGGAGTGGCAGAAGGATGCGCAAAATAATGTGCATGCATGAGGATGATGATGATGAGACCGCTTTGTTTCGTTGGCCTTGCGTTATGTTGTGGTACTACTTTGATTCTATTTATAAAGTATTTATAGGATAGAGAGAAAAGGTATTTTTTGTTTATATTTATATGACACTGAAAGATATTTTTTAATATAGATATATAATTTTATATTTTATTTATTATCATATTGACTTTGTTTATATGAAGTGTATAATGTATATTAAATAATGATAAAATTAAAAAGTTATTAAATTTTAAATAAAAATTAATAAAATTTAAAATTTTTCTGAAACAACGTATTAGAATATGTCTTTGTGTGTAGCTATAAGTGACAGATTTCCGAGATGGAAGGAGAAGAGAAAGCGAGATAGGTAAAGAGAGGGACGGGAGAAGGTGAGATCATAAATGACATGTTTGTGGGAAAACCATTAATTAATGCGACTTTGATCTTTTGATGTTCGGGCATAGAAGTTGTTGAAATTCAGAATTACTCCTCACAAAACCACCCTACGATATTTTATGTTAATCATTACGGCTACTACTTCAGTGACATGGTTTCACATTATTAATTAATTATTATTAATTAGGATGATGATGATGATTATATCAATTGACTTCAGATTTTGGGATCAATTTTTCTCCCCAAATAGTTTGGAACTCGTATCTTAAACGTCATGTGAACGCAATATCTTGCCATTGCTCCTAAGCTGGACTGGTATTTATCTTTTTTAACTCAGTTGTAATTTAATCGTTAAATTTTGACTCGG
Organism: Neltuma alba; assembly: GCF_004799145.2. Taxonomy (NCBI): domain Eukaryota; kingdom Viridiplantae; phylum Streptophyta; class Magnoliopsida; order Fabales; family Fabaceae; genus Neltuma; species Neltuma alba. The sequence continues at coordinate 100,290 of NW_021636343.1, forward strand.
AATAATTCAATTTTTATAATTTTAATTCTATGATAGCTAAGTATTGATTCATTGCAAGTCATTCTCTATAATTTTTAACCATTTAAAATTTTAATTTATTTAGTTTTAGTAAATATAGCTAAGTGAGAATCCCAAACCGAATTAGTGAGATAATAATATTAAAAAAATAGCTGAATGAAACATATAAGGGCAAAAGGATTGATTTTTCATTTTTCTTAAGTTAACCTAATACTAATTGTTTGAAATTCAATAATTAAAAAAAACTATCTTTTTCTTCTACTGGTAGACAGCTAGAAAACTGTCTCTATTTTAAGTTTTGTTCCACAATTAGTGAGAAATATGCACTTGTTTGTATCAAAATTTATTTGGTAGAGCACGTACCCCTGCTTGAGTCGAACAATAATATAAAGGATCATGGATTAGTAAGGGCTGAAAGCTTAATGTCCACAATATGTCAGCCTTAAATATGTCAAAAATTAAAGTATAAGGAAGCGTCGTTATGGTTTACAAATAGTTATATCTAACAATATTACATAAATTGATACGGATATCCTATATTACTACTCCACCTATTCTAAATATTAAACCCCTTTTGTACTGCAATTTACACTATAAAAAACATATTATATTTACGACTGAAGGAATATATATAATAAGGGCTAAAGAATTTGTCATGGTTTTAATCGTTTTTATTGCTTTTTTTTTTTTCTTCCCCTCATTGTCTTATTTTTTTATTATTTATGATGGACTGTACTTGTTCAGCTCCGAAAAGAACCTTTCAAATCCTGCGGCATCCATTGGGTAGGTAGGCCACACCCTTTCATACATTGCAGATTTTGTATCATATTATTAATGATTTATCAGCAATAATATATCTGACTGCAAATTTGGGTTTAAATGAAAATGTTGCTCCATTTAAATTTTAAATTTTTATACTCATGTTGATTGATTAAATAGAATTATAGCATACCATTTGTAACACCCCGACTTTTATGATTTAGGATGAGTAGAAAAGAGAAAAATTTATTAAAATTATTTATTTGCCAAATAAAGGGGGAAAATTATGGAATAATGATTTTTAGGGTTTAGAGACATTTTGGAAAAGGTATTTCCCCAAAAATGGCTTAAATAATTTTAATAGATAATTTTAAGAGAAAAATGGTTTATTTTCTCTGAAAATTATGGAAAAATACTTAGAGGTTTCTAATTAACTAGAAAATTTTAGGGAAATTATCTTATGATGTAGAGAATTTATTTGAGGCATAAAATCCTTAAAATGGGTTAAGGATTAATTTTTGGATTTAAGGGCTATTTTCTTCCACAATTCAAGAAAAATAGGTAGGAGATTATTTTTGACCCGAACTTTTTATGGACATTATTTCATGGGTCAAAGAAGCTAATGGATAAGGAAAATCCATATAAAACATGGTGGAATAATTTCTGGGTTTATCTCATTATTTCAGAATTATAGTGGAAGGATGAAATTGAAAGAAAATAGAGTAAAAGGGCAAAATGGACATTTCATTTCTACCCACTCCTACTTCACACGCATGCCACTTCCTTTACATCATCAGATCATTCTCACCATCTTCATTTCATTTCCGCGACGCTGAGAGAGCACGAGAGAGGAAGAGACCGAGAGCAACACGGAGGACGGAGGTGGGTGATCGGAGGAGGTGAAGTTACATGCAAGACTGATTTTCGGTTAAGGTAAATCTGGTTATCACTCTCCTACCTTTCTTTTCTCCATTCTCTGCGTGATTCAAGAGTTGAGGGAAGATGAAGTTTTGGGTTATCAAGAAATGGGGGAAACCAAATGAAATAATGATAGGAACAAGTAGATTAAAGCTGGTGTAAGTGAGTTTAAGTGTTGCATGTTGATAATGGCAGTTGCATGTGGATTTCTCGCTCTGTTTTTGTGGGCCGAAACAGAGCTTTAATTTTCTGGTTATGGGGTTTTACGTTCGGTCTTTTGGAATTGAAGGAGAGAAGCTATATATATATATATATATATATCGGTTTGAATAAGGCTTACTCCTCTATCCTAAAACATTTAATTAGGAATTACAGATTGAGGTTTTGTGTACATGGGAAAATGAAGTAATATATATTTATAGATATGTCTTCGTGCGTGGGTGTTCGGAATGTTAGAACCGAATTTGGGAAAAACCGAAATTGATATATATATATAAATATATATGTATGTATATTGTATTGCATGTTAATTTCCGGCTGAATGTCGTTTTTTCCCCTGTTTTGGCGTTTAAAAATAGAAGCCATGGTCGCTGGTTATTTTGCTCTGATTTTGACGGCTAAAACAGAGAGAAGGGTCACATTCTGTTGCTTGATAAACCCAGGGATGGAAGGGTATGTTCAAACTTCAACATCTGTTTGGAATGTGTGATCTTGGCTAACTGCGATAGTGTGTATGTGTACATGCTTGTTTGGTTCTGCTTAAGATGATTGATATTAGTTTCAGCTCGAACAATGATAGATGAGATTATAGGGAAGCTGAAGAACACGATATATGCATGTGCCGTGGGGTGCTTGGCATTTGAACCTGAATTGTTAGTTTAATTACACGGTAAGAGTTGATTACAGTTGGTCCTATACATAGGTGAGATATTGGGTTTAGGATAAATTAATTGGAAGTATGTTAATCTGGAAAAAATTCCAGATTTGTTAAGTTGTGTGTGTCTACGGGCATAGGTGCTTGGGATCTGAAAATAATTGAAGAAAGGCTGCAACCGTGGAGCATTGTTATCATAAGTGTTATATATATATATATATTTATAGGCTAGGTGGTGGCCGAATATTAAGGGAAGAACCTGAAACTTATATATATGGGTGAAATGGATTGAGGCCGAGGGAGATTAAAGAAGAATGGAGGTATGGGTTCATAGAAGTGACATGTAAAAATGGAAGAAAAGTGAGTTAATTAGATAAGGAGTTATTGTTTGGTTTTGAATAAATATGAGCAAATGAAATGTTTAGAAGCTTATGGGAGAGAGAAAATGAGAAATCAAGAGAGGATGACAAGCTTGAATTATTGATGTCACATTGGTTTTGGTGTTCGAATTATAAAGAGATTAAGAATGGAATTAGAAGGAGAATAAAGGGATTAAAAATATGGTTTATAATCAGTTATGGTTTTAAGTTATTTAAATAGAGATTTCATATTGTTGATTTGAGGTTGTTACATTGAAAGGTGTACGTAAAAGATTTATCTTGAGGTTCAATTGATGAATTTAAATGAATTTAATAGAGCATTACGTAAAAGAACTTGAGGTGAATAAGGATAAGTATATATGTGTGTATCTTTACTTTTTCCATGTTACCATCCACTTAATAGTGGAACTGAATTTGGAATTGGGGACACGGAGTTAACCTTAAATGCAATAATTAAAGATAATATATTTGACCAAGATGACCAGTTACTAAGTAAAGTAACTATATGGGTTGAGACAAGGAAGGAAGCATTCCAAAGAGAATAGTTGAATAAGAAAAACAATCCAGGATGATCAACTGCTACGTAAGGGTAGAGATTAAAGAAGATTTGGGATTTAAAGAGTTATTTAATTTATGAGATACAGTTGGATCAAGTACTGATCTACCCTTACTAATATGATAGGTTTTTATATCTGCTCAAGCCCACCAAGAAATAGAAAGAAAGGAGAACGGTAAGGTTTGATTTGGAGGGATGCGGACCAAGTAGTAGTTCTTTCCTCCCTTACACTTGTGTATGATTGCTGCATGTCTGTTTGTGCCATATTGCTATTCAAAAAGCATGAGAACATGTAATCCTTAATTCCTTGCATGGATTATTTAGCCGTGATCACGTGTAGCTGATAGACATGGGGCAGTGATTGCCAATTATTTGCGCTTTACTTATTCAGCTTGTCTAACCGACATGGGGTAGTGATTGCCAATTATATGCGCGGCAGTGATTGCCTATTATTTGCGCATTATTTATTCAGCTTGTCTATCTGTCATTGCGCATAAATGCTTAATTACATTAGCTTGCAAGGTTTTGTTCCATATGGCTTGTTTTGCATGTTTTATGTGATCTGCACATTTGTTTGATGGAAATTACTACTACGGGGATTCTTCGGAATCTCACCCCCCAATTTATGATGAACAGTGAAGGCTAGTAGTTAGAAGGACAAGGAGGTTATTTAAGAAGAAGGTGGGCTGATTGAAGAGCAGAGATACCTGTTATAATTCTGTAAATTGTATAGTAAAATATTCGGGCAAGTAACTTTACTTGCTTTATGGAAATATTATTTTGTATCCTTTAGAAGAAAGAGGTGAGCATTGCCAGGTGCACGTATATGCTGTCAACCAAGAGCGTTGCTTTATTTCTAATATAATATTATAAGATTGTATAGTATGAAATTATTTTAGATGATAATAGATTAAGTTGAAAGCAGGGTTGATATTGGATCACTCATCAGTTATCTGAAGCTTTGAAACATTTGATCAACGGTTTCTAATGTTAAAGAAAGATTAAAAAAAAAAAATTCCCTGTCTTTTCCCAGGATGGAAACCTGGTGTTAGTGATTCACAGGCGTTAAAAATGATCTATTAGTATATAAAAGTGAGGTGTTGCACCATTTCATTCTGTCGTAAGTGCTTATACCTATTAAACTTGCTGCAAAATTTGGTATGTAAACAAAATTTACAATAAATCAACACTTATGCCATCTCTAGCCTCCACACAAATTTGCCATAGAGTAAATCTCATCAACGAGGAAAAAATTGTCAAAATACCAAAATTTAAATAAAAATACAAAAAAAAACACTATTTGAAATACTAAAACTTCAATAAAAATACAAAAAAATGTACTTGCATATATAAGGTGGACAATGGGAAGAGGCGAGCAAGAGAAGTACATGAGAATGAGAAAGATGATTTCAGGAAAAAGATGTAATAAGAAAGAAAAGAGCTGTGGATCAGAATGTGCGTTTTGAGTAGTGAGGGCGACTTTCAGAACACAAGTAGATGCATATATAGGAGGACCATTCTTGAACAACTATGTACATGTATAATCGATGTGCAATAAAAGCTGCCTCAACAAGAGATATATATCAAGTGTCTTGATATTAATGCATCCATTCACCTAATATTCCAAAGGCTTTAATTTCCATAAATTTCTGGGTTCCCCAATCAATAATATATGCTCCTCTCATCTTATTTACAAGGTATTCTCGCAATAAGTTTTATCAGAACCAATAAAAAACCTTGAACCTTACTAGTTTTATCTTAAAATTTAAGAATTTTTCAACTTATTTTTCTTACTTAATATTTACTACTTTATTTGAAAATATAAAGTTAAGACAATAATAAATAAAACTTAAAATTACTTTAATGATGTAACTTATGAATAGAATCAGAATAAATCTTCTTTCTTTGCTTTCTGTAAGTCTAATATGCTGCTTCATGAGTATTTATTGCCCCTTTAATAATGGTTCTATCTTCTTCTGGTTTCAATGTTTCATTACAGAGGCACGTGCTAGCCTCCCATATATTTTCTGGGTTCAACCTTATTACAAATTAAAGTACATATGTACATTGTTAATTGTTTTCTTAAGTAACACATTAACAAATTGAAACACACGCACCTACACAAGTGAAGAGATTTAATGGATCCTGATGATGAGCTGTTTAACAGGCGAAAAAAATATTATTAAGTAAAACTGATGCGAAATAGAAAATTTCACGTTTATGATATGAAGAACAAAAAAGATGTGGGGGATCGAATTAATAAGGGCGGGATGCATGTGGTTGCAACCGTCCGTGAAATAGACAGTTCACACACAGGCCCATAAATTTTAAAGGCTTCCTTATTCAATTCTCCCACCAGAAAATGAGGTGACCCCATGTTCCTGTCTCTCTCTAGTCAAGTCCAACCACCTTAATTGTGTTCCACTGAGTTTTCATGCTGCTATCGTAAGTATCACATTTATTTGTTGTCTCTGGCTCAACATCTGATCGATGGGTGTATGTGTTTGATCCGAAGTTATGCACTGTTACTCATGATCTCCTGTTAGTGTAAAAGAACCATCATTGACAAAGCAAGAGATCTCTTGATTCATTGATCAAGGGCCGGGTAGGAGAACGAGTGGCGGTTGAAGATTCGAACATTATTGATGTATTAAAAAGACATTACTACTTGGGCTGTTTTCTTGACGATGTCTCTGAGAGTTTATTGTTGGACCCATGAAAAGATTGGAATGACTTAGCAAACAAGCCGATCGAACTTTGCTAGTGACATCTCATAGTCATTCGATTTCCTTCCATCACAAGAGGGTCGCAAGATTGAGGTTCATAAACACTTGTAAAAGAGTCTAAGGATTCATCATATATATATAATCACCCATAATAAGGTTTAGGGTATCATCGCCGTCCCCATGAGATAACCCTACACAATCAATACCATCCACTCTGAACTGAATTTGAAATGCACTTTAAAGGTCTCATAATACTTCTGAATTTGGAATCACAAGGTTTTATTACAGTTCAAGCACAAATCTCTAACTAATAACATGCATCTGCATACGCATAATAATGCTTTTCCGCTTCTTCCATCTGCTCTTTTCCTTCATGGCTCTTCATCAGATGACTCATCGTCTGTGTATGAACACAAATTCACACTTCAACTTACATCTTTTCCCATCCAAAGCTTTAAACATCTTTAGTATAACAAATAAAGCAGATCAGCACATTTATGTCAGGAATTTAAGATTACAGCATGCTCAGAACCTTTCCCAATTCAGAATTCTGATTCATATCTGAAGTATACATAATTTTGGAGGGCAACATAATATACCGCATTAAAAGAAATGTTTTTTCGAGTGAATAAAATAAATATTTGTTCAAAATCATTAATAAGATAAATTTTTAATAATCAATATCTGCGTGCTATGAAATAAAGTTGATATCTTTCTTCTTCTTTTTTAAAGTGAATAATAATAATTAAATTTTGGAATTATAAGTTTGCTGGATACAGAAATCCTAAGATATCAACTAATTAGAACGAACAAGTAAGTCTATGGAAGTTTAGATCTTTGTGATTTGATCATAAGCTCAAGAACCGACAAGTAATATAAAGACGTAGCCAGGAACAAAGATTTTTCCCCTTTCCTTTTGGAAAGAATACTAGAATCATAGATTAAAATTTTAAATACAAATTTCGGGTTTGTAACAGAGACTTGACTGGGAAGAAACTCTGTTTTATTTAAAAAATGGTTAATCAGTAGAGTACATTTTGTAATATTTGTTCCAGTGGTGTATATTTTTAATGTATTATTATGCATAAATAAGGAAATTGTGGGAGCAAGATAAATAGTGAAATACCTGTGGTTTGGGTGGAAGCGGCTTGCTGGGAGGAGAAGTCCAATTTTGGGCATTCATCTATCTGGACTTCTTGGAGTTTTAGTTTTGGAGCATTTAGCAGGAATCCTTTGCAGAAGTGAGTGAGGGCTGGCAGTTTTGAAAGTTTCAATGAGTATAGATGTGGTAGCCCAAGTTCTTGCGTACTGGCAGTGGCTTCATCACTTTTATGTGAACAGAGCTCATCCATTTGTGTAGCCTCTGATACCTCAATGCGTTCTAGTGGCGGAAGCATTCCAACGTCAACGTACCTGAGAAGGCATTTCAATTTGTTGCAGCGTTTCACTGTTATGATCCTCAATTTTGGAAAAGGCAACTGCAAATAATTCGAGTCAGATACAGCATTCTGAGCTTCTTCTAACGACTCTTGCATGATTTCCTCTACTTCCTCACATTCTGTAATTGTGAGTACTTCCAATTGTGGAAGGCTTCCCGAAACAGACATGGAGAATATACATTTGAGTTTTCCACATCCATGCACTCCTAAATTCCAAAGATATTGGAAGCCTAAATTTTGGGAGGAAGTGAAAGCTCTGCATATAAAACTCAGCTCACTTAGGTCTTGGAACTCTAATTCCCTTAAACTCAGGGCTGTTGGATAGAAATATGGAAGTTGATGAAACGGTTGGTTGCCGTTGTTGGCGTGAGGCTCTACTTTCTATGCAACACACAAATGAACCACATTAATGAACTAACAAAGAAAGAAAGCCAAATAAAGACATTTAACAATTCGGCCAATAATAATTTAGTGTATACATAATACAGAGTAAAGGCAATTCAAGGCTCTGAGTATAAAGTGTTTAAGCAGCACTAACTTTTTGTATTTTATTGTTGTCCTCCATGCGAAACAAACAAAACCAACACTCGAATACAACTTACCTGTGTAAATATTGAAATCCACATGCTCCCAGTTGCTCCCATAACTGAAGAAAATTTTGGGCAATTCTTCATTTCAAGTATTCCGCCATTCTCTACGGATAACTTAAATCCTTTGCAGATATCAACAAGACTTGGCAATTCCTTCAGTAGTATGTTTGTAAAATTTGGAAGCACAATTTTGTTGACATTGTCACTACTGCTGTTGGGTTCACTCCTACGTTCAAAGAGCTGCTCTAACTCTGCACATTCTGATATGTCTATATAGTATAAATGTGGAGGCAATATGGTGACAGAGGAGGTTGAGAAAAGAGACTTAAGCTTGTTGCATTGGTACACCATCAATTCTTTCAATTTAGGAAAGCTAGTTTGGAATGATTGGTGATCTTGTTGTGTCAAAATCACCTCCAACTCCTCACAGCTCTGTATCATGAGCGTCTCTAACATTGGGAGGCTTCTTTCGGGGCTGCCCTCACCAAATACGGATTTCAATTTCTTACAATTATACAGGTCTAATGTTCGAAGATGGATAAGGTTTGAAATATGTGAAGGAGCTCCCCATATCAGCCACAACTCAGGGAGACTTTCTAATTCTAATACTTCCAGTTTTGAACACAACAGCTGCATATACACAGACCAAACAAACACACATCAGCGTAATAACACAAGACAAGAAGCCGCTTCCTTTTCCAAATGCCAATCATCACTACAACATTTTTGCTTTATAACAATAATTCAAAATTATTGCCTAGCAACGAAACTATATTGCCTATATCTTTAGGCAACATCTCTCTTCTTTTGCATACTTCAACACCAGTGTCATGTGGTTTGCAACAAAATATTATCAAAATAATTTTTTAATTCATCTAATTAATAAATTAATAAACTTACTAATAAATACATAAAATTTTTAAAAATAAAAAATGAATGGTTCTTTTGATGCATTGGAAAATAGTGGGCAACATTTCTCGAATGTTGGGAAGAAATATTTAAAGGCCACATTTATCTTTTAATTACCTATAAAAATATGGAGTAGCTTTTATGTGTTGCAATAAAAATAGTTTTATAGTCAACAATTTTTATGTTGCCTATTTGACGATTTCAATTCAATAGTTGAAAATTGTCGCCTATTCTATTTTAGGGAATACTTTTAGATCTGTTGTTAAATATTACTATTGCCTGTTCATATGTTAGATTACGCAACAATTTCAGAACTGTTGCATAGTCAAGTGTTACTAAAATTAAAAAATTTTCCAACGTCCCCTTTTCTTCATATTCAATAAAATAATAAGAAATACGACTATAAAAAAAAATTCTAGCTGTCTAGCCTATGCGCGTGCGCGCACATATATAAAAATTAGGGTAACAAAAATATAAAGAAAACTATTTGAATGTCATTTTTTCCCTTTTAACAAAACTAAAGATATTTAAAACTGCTCATTTTAATTTACATAGAATTTTCATTTGAAATGAAAAAATTAATCAATCAGCTGTTATAAGTTCGCATGGTTTGCTAAAGAAAAAGAAACCAAAATTTAAAATTTGTTTTGAATAATCATACTGTATATATATCTATAAAGTATTGGACGGAAGGGTCTACATTCAAGAAATGTAAAATGTTAAATCCTTTGACAAAATTCATCCTTTGGAAAAAATTATATGTTCAAATTCCTGCTTCTAAATAAAATTAGAATTTTAGTATATATTTTTTTTTTAATTTTAATTTAGAATTAAAAATCGATAATTCTACTATTATTTTTCTGTACAATTTCCTATAAAATCCTTACCAAAAAGAGGGAGGGACAACAATAAGAAAAAATCAAATAGTATTATATGTATTTATGCCATAAAAATATTTAGAAATCATTAACATGGGTACATATTGTGTATATTCGTTATTAGGATCTTGAATCTCTAATTTTGTTAATCTAAAATGAAGTGAATACAAATATTGCATCATCCTAGGATATAATAATATTTTAAGATTCAAGAAAGAAAAAGAAGGAAAAAAAACTTATCTGCGATTAGATACTTAAGGATTCCAAGGACCAATAAATTGAGCTGCAATAAAGAGAGAAAAAATTCATTTAAAGAAAGGGAAACAATTAGCAAAGATGTGAGTACCTGGCGAAGACAATCATTAGAAAAGGATAAATTGTGACATAAATCCTTGAGACTTGGCACTTCTCCTAGAATCAAACTCCTTAAATTAGGTAATACATTCTCCGAAAAATCACTCCAATCTATGGCCATTGAAAATAGGCATTTTAACTTGTTGCATCTTTGAACTCGAAGCCTTTTCAGATTTGGAAAACATATTTGTGGTGAATGAGGAGAATTCAATGGGCTTTGATGTTGCTCTCCTACCTCTGCACTGGATGCTATTTCCTCTAATTCATCACAATCTGATATTTCAAGACATTTCAATGGTGGCATGCGCTTAAGAATTACAGGGGAGAAAATAGTTTTCAAATTGTTGCACCCACTCACTCTGAATTCTCTAAGATTTCGGAGGCTCAATTTTTCCATGGGACCACTCCAAACAAATTTTAGATCGGGCAGATTCTTCAATTTCAGAGCATTTAAGGAAGACGTTAACTTGCTTTGTGAAGTCCTTTTAGTCAAAACATCCTCTTCAAGTCTAAATAGAATGTCTTCCGTACTACAATCATCGACCTTAAGTTTCTCTAAATTGAGAAATGATAGTGGAGCTGAAATCCCACTATTCAATTGATTGTCCTGTGGCAAAGGATTTCACAAATCAAAATAAGATACTCACATTTGGTTTTTGCATCATTTTCATAGATATTATGAAAAAAATAGCAATAAAAATTTAGGCAAAGAATTTAATAGAGGGCACTTGAAAATACATACCATATTTATAGTTGAACCAACAGTGATATTAACAAATGAATCTTTGAATTTGGGACATTTCACGCATTGCATTTCTCTCAAACGTGGGCAACTTGAATGAATGGTTTTTGGAAAAATGCTGAGCAAATTTTTCAAGCCATTGAGTTCGAGTGATTTCAAAGCAGGAAGCTTGATTTGAACCTCTTGATGCTCATCTTCATGTTGACCAAAAGCATATTTTAGTTGAGAAGCCCCAGAAATGCACACCTCCTCCAACTGCTCAAGGCCTTGTACACAAGAGTTCGAGAATACATATTCTAACTTATCACAATCAATGATGGTCAAACTTTTCAATTTTGAGAACACCAAAGATGCACTATTGTTCGAAGCTGAAATAATTTCACTGTTAGCACCATCGCCATCCTCCTCTATTATATTCTTCAGTTCACTGCAACCATTTATATTTAGCTTTTGTAACAATAGTATAGCTCTCACAACACACTTTGGAAATAGCGAAGTCAGCTTAGGGCAATGGGATATATGTAGCTCTTGTAATTTCTCAAAGAAGCAAAGCTGAGGGGGACCACACCAAATGACTTTCAAGTTCGCTAAAGACTCCAACCTTAAGTTGATTACCTTTGGGAAGAGCCAAGTTTCTATTTCATGAGAAGTTGCATCTACAAGGCATTCCAAATCTGAACAAAACTGGAGGCATGATGTGGTCAACTCATTCATCCCTCCTGCAACTTGAACAAAGTCTGGTACAATATTTTTACAACCTACATCACATCTATACAAACAAACAAATTCTGCTTGTTGCAAAAGATCTTTAATAAATGGACTTAAGGCAGAGATTTTTAACTCTTGCAAGGATAAAGCCTTGGAATGAAAATGCATCAAATGTTGATGATCACCACTGAATGTACTAACACTATACTTGTTAATAATTTGAAGTTTATATCTCTTCAATCTAGGAAAACCAGCATCTTTCAATAAACATTTACCAGGTCTTAAAGTTGTTCTGATTTTCTGAACATAAAACTCTTGTAGTTGTGTGCATCTTTTTATTATCTTAAAACTTTGCTCCCCAATATAATCTAAATCTAACAGCTTCAATTTACTCAACTCTTCCAATCCTTGTGGCAGATCCTCAAACCTACTATCTTTCAAGTCAAGAACTTCAAGTCTTTTGAGGCCTAACACCCATGACAAATCATCACCTAATTGATAGTTTCGCAAGATCAGGGTTCGTAGATTAGTTAGCAAATTCATAGAGTGTGGCAATGATAACAAGCGGGATCCTACAAGGCCCTTATATGGACAATGAATCTGCAAAACCTTGAGCAATCCCATACCTGCAAAATTTGCTTCTGATAATTCACGTTCATCACCTATATCATTTAGCAGCAAAATCTCTAGTTTTGGAGCATCGAATTGTGGGGGAAATTGAGATTTTTCATTGCACCAAGAAGTGAATGCGTAACAATCTTTTATAGACCCATTTGTTGCCATCTTCATATCCTTCTCAAGATTCACTACAATATTACGATTTTCTTGACGTGATATCCACAACGCTACATCACGAACTACGTCATGCATTCTCAATCGGCCTTTATACTTCTCGGAACGCATTAGCAAACAAGAATCCACAAGGATATTTACACATGCGCCCACTTTGTTTCTTGCTTCTTCAAGAGAGTTCAATTCTTCACACATGTCCAAACCTATCATGATTCTGAACAAATCTTCAATCAAGATATTTGCGTCTTCTGGATACATGCAGCATGTCAAGAAGAGTGACTTGGCTTCATTGCTCCTTAAATAATCGTAACTCAACTGAAGACAAGGAAAAGCGTCTCTGACACCTTCTTCCACATCAATTGGTTTTGACTTCCTTAATCTGTTTAGCGCTTGCTTCCATTCTGCTACAGACTTTCCTTTCAAGGAGGCTCCGACGGCTTGAATTGCAATAGGAAGTCCTTTGCATTCCCTTACAATTCCTTGTGCCACATTACTCAATGATTCATCAACATTACGAGCATGTTTTTGGAATAATGTCCAAGATTCTTCATCAGATAAAAGATGCAAGGGAATCTTTCTTTCACAATCCATCAAACTGCATACTTGTTGGCGCCGAGTGGTAAGAAGGATCTTGCAACCACGATAATCCTCAAGAGGGATACCGACATCCTTCAAATGGATCCCAGCCCATACGTCATCGAATATTATAAGAATTCTTTCCCTATTGCTCAGTCTCATCGATAAACGTCTAGCTCTTCCTGCTTCACTTTGTTCATCTAATTTCAAGTTGAACATATCTGCAATCTCATCTTGAATCTTTCTAATATTCGGAGTTTGGGACACAGTTGTAAATATGACTAGATCAAAAAGGTTTGATTTCTTGGCTTCTTTGCCTACTTCTGTTACCAAGGTTGTTTTGCCGGAGCCCCCCATCCCATACAATCCAATCATGCGAACCCCAGAGTCTCGGAGAGCTGCCATCAATTGATCAAAAGCCAACCTTGTAGACTGGAAATACTCAAAATTCTTAGAATCAAAGTACTCTACATCTGGGATTGGAACAGGTATAGAAACGGAATCAAATTTACTCCTTTGATTGAGATTCTTTGTTGCCTCAATCATCTTTGTCATTTGTCTACAGAATCGATATCTCCTCCAAGTAGGACACCTTCCTTGAAAGCAACTATTGCTTTCCTTCATTTGCTGCTCCAATTTCTGCACCTCATCCATATGACTCCTCACTTCACCTAACCACTTGTCAACAGCATCAAGAATTTTATCAGTTCTGTTAAGTGCTTCTTGAACACGCGCTTGAATTCCATCTTGTCTTGATGCAAGCTCCTGCTTTTCAGTTTCAAGAGTTTTTGTGATGTTGCCTGCACAAAACAAGTACTGTCCTTGACGTACCAGTGGAGCTACCGAATATTCAACGAGTTTGGCAATAACTGATCCTGCAATTTCTGCCATTTAAGCCAAAACTACCTGAAAGACAAGCGGATCAAAACCTATCATTATGAGCTTTACCATTAAATGAGTTGTTGGTAATCTCATGCAGAATCAGATTATAATAGCCTGATTTTCTAATATAAAAATGATAAAGAAAAATATGCTTGTGTTCATATAAAATTGATAAGTAGGACAGGTGATTGGATCTCAGTAAATGAAGACTTTCGACTTGCCTCCCAGATTCTAATAATAGATGCACTTCTTGACCCAAGCACGTAAGAACATGTTAGTACCCACAAAAATGCATATTTGATCTTTTAAGTAGTCTTTATTTTAGTTTTTGAATTATATAAAGTGACTTTTTATTTCTCTAATCATAATTAATGATATTAGTATCATTAACAAAAACAATTCTAACATTGAAATTTTAAATACAAATAAAACATTCTCAAATACTAATATAATATAACAGTTTTTTAATAAAAAAAATGATGAGGATTGACATAAAAAATCATCATTTACAACTAAAAGTATTAGAGTTTGGAAACATAAAAAGAGATTCATAAAATTGAGGAATTAAACTGAAGCTTTATGTAAAATTAAATAATCAAAATACGCTTCTGCTTAGGATAGAAATATAATGAATTTTTAAATAAATTAAAATATGTAATTAATTTATAACATATAAAATTAATAACATCATATGAAGTATCGTAATGTTTAAATAAATAATACATTAAAATTTTTTTAATCTAAATTATTTTTAGGCATTGTTTATGCTCAAAATTGGGTTAAAATACGACTCAATCGTTAATCAATAATATGTGTAGATTGGAATAATAGCTTAGAAAGTATGTATATCGTGGCTTTAGATTTTAAGAAAGATTTATATCGGCTTCAGAAATAATATAACCTTTAACCCTTAAAATTTTTCCTCACTTATGGATAGTCCCCAAATTTTGACTCACTACATTTCAATAATTCAATCCTTATAATTTATTGAATATAAGAAATTATATAGTTATGGAGTTGTATTAAATTAAAAAATCATGAGAACTAAATTGTTTCCAGATTATCAACTATACGAACTAAGTCATTCCAAATGAAAGTTTAAGAAACTGGATTGATAATTAAGAAAAACTTTGAACCATGTAAACTTTTTCCTTGCGTGAAAAGGAGATCAGACATACATGTATGACGTTTCTAAGAAGGAAGCAGGAATGGGGAAAAAAGTGAGGGTGCTTTTTATTTATCAAGCTCACTCCCAGCACATTTTGCCATTAAATGATTGCAATATTATTCATATCACTAGTACTGTCTTTTAAATCAAACATAACATTGAAAATAATGAGAAGAAGACTGACTGACACAGATGATGATGATGATGATAAGTGGAACCGCCTGAAACCAAACACACACACACACACATATCTGAGCTCTAGCTGCAGCCTATAACCCAAGACCCATATCACAAATTAAAGTCAGAAAGCAAAGCACAGGTAATTGCAATAAGTTTTCAATGCAAATTTGTTAATTTCAACCCACAGAATCTAAAAGCCAGCGGAAGCATGTGGAGAAGTTTAAGGCAAGCGTGGAGAAAACTCAAAACCGCCCATAAGATTTGGAAATAAAAATTCAAACTGACCAAGGGATGGAGGAGTTGCGTTGGAAGGAGGTTTGAGAGAGAGAGGCTGATCGACGGTGAATTATGACAGCGTCCCGGCGAACGGCTGCGAGCAGTGGAAGACGCAGACTGGAAAAAGGCGAATGAAAGGAATTAGAAGTGATGAAGGGCTTGAGAGAGAAAGAGAGGAAGCAGAGGATCGGAAGCCAAGCTGAAGTTGTATGTGTTGAAAGGATTGCCCAAGCCTTCCTTTTTGCTTTTGGATGCTAATAATTAGGATCACTGCTTAGTTTCCTGGTCATTTCCTATCTTCACTTTACTTTGATCATGGGTCAATGCGTTCTCACATGCAAAGTCATGCCTCTCGTTCCGAATCAATCACTTTAACAAAAGTGCTTTAATTTTGGATATATGTTGAATTATTGATGGTTGTGTAGGCCCTTCTTGTCTGCCATTTCAAATTAATAAAGTGATATAATCCAATTTATCTTCACCTTCTCTATTAAACTATTAATTTGTCCCCATCAGTTAACAGGATTTGTAATTTTAAGAGAATCTTACTGCTAATTAGGTGCTTGCCAGCTGGTGTCAACTTCACATATGTAGTTTATTTTAATCAACATTGGGGGGGGGGGGGAAACGGGGAAAAAGAGAGAGATATATAGACCTGGTTGGTTGATGCTTATGACAAATTATGAGAAGATAAACTCAATAATGGAAACAACAGGGACACCTAAGAAGAATATCTCTGTTGAAAGTTGAAAATAATGAAAAAGATAAACTCGCGGAGGTAGCTCTGCTTAATTAAAATCTCCTCAGCTTTAGAAAAGAAAAGGTGCATGTCGGAGCTGGATAATTGTGAAGGAAAAGTATTGTGGAACATAAACAATATAATTTAAACATTCAAAAGGACCTCCAACAAATTAATAAAAGATGTGAGGGACATATAGTAATAGTATGAGGTCATAGGGAGAATTGAACTCGCCATCTTACAAACCCAAAATGTTCGGCTTAAGCAAGAGGGAACTGGATCAAGTAATTGGCTGTCATTTTTGGCACATGAGGCTCTGTTTCCTGTGTTAAAAGACAAATGAAGAAGATTATTATCATTTATTAACGCAATAACAGATGGAGGCCACAGAAATTTAACAAGGAACCACTAAAAATGATTTGAACCATAATTTTTTCAGGCAGAAAACACCTCAAAGGCTCTGTTCACAGTGTTCTAGCACTGTGAACAGAAATCCTTGAGATTTGGTGCTTTTTTTAGAGTTAGTTTTATCAACTTGGGTATGATCCTCTTATCTGAATTATTTTGCCATTTAATTTAAGCCTCACCTCTAAAAGTTTTCTCTAATGGTGCAGCTCTTGACACATGGAGATCCTGCAACTCAGGGAGATCATCCCAAGCTATAACCACAGAAAATAAGCATTTTAACTGGTTACATCTAGTCAAGCTGTTGGCAACTTTGATTGATGATTTTCCCCGAAGCTTCGTTTTTTCACTTTTGGGGTCAACGTGTCCTCACATAAAGTCATGCCTCTCGTTCCCGTGATCCTTCCAAATAATTATTATGATCATCTACAGTTATCCACTTTGCTACAGTATTCGTGCCATTCGTTTGGGTAAACAATTAAGAGTAAAAGCCAAGAACCAGAGATATTAAAAGGACTAAGGACCAACACAGATCAGATACGAAAGCACGAGGGAGCCACTAGCCAAGGCCTTGAATGGGACATAGCAGCCTTAGTCCCAATTAATTAGGCCCATTCCAAAACCAAAGCCAGTGAGGATGGACA
Source organism: Neltuma alba (assembly GCF_004799145.2). Lineage (NCBI taxonomy): Eukaryota > Viridiplantae > Streptophyta > Magnoliopsida > Fabales > Fabaceae > Neltuma > Neltuma alba. The sequence continues at coordinate 117,803 of NW_021636343.1, forward strand.
GGCACAACCTCATGGACATAACTTCCTCACTAACTAATCATAATATCTGCATATATCTTCAGGCTTTTCACTTCTTCCATCTGCTCTTTCTTTCAATGTTTTGTCCATCACGACGTCAATTCATTTTGCAATGGTCATTCTGCACATCAAAACAAATTGGCATTTCAAGCTACATAAATAATTTCCTAACCACAGTTTATATATTTGATCCATTCGTGTGTGTGTGTATGCATGTAGTAGTAGTGTTTAAGAAAGAAATAAGGTGGCAGCTTGATAAACACCTGTGCCTTCCAGAAGGGAGAAGCCAAAATTTGGGCATTCGTATACTTGGACATCATGAAGGTAGGCAGCATTTAACTTGGATCCTTTGCAGAAGTGAGTGAGGGCAGGCAAATTTGAAAGATACAATTTCTCTAGATTTGGAAGCACAATTTCTTGCATATTGGCAGTTCCTTGATCACTTTTATATGATAAAAGCTCCCCCATTTGTGCAGCCTTTGATACCTCAATGCACTGTAGTTGTGGCAGCATTCCAAGTACAACATTTCTGAGAAGGCATTTCAACTTGTTGCAGCCCCTCACCTCTATTTCCTTTAGTTTTCGAAAAGGAAAGTGCATATTGGGGTTGGTTAGATTCTGATGAGCTTCTTCTCGTTCTTCCATGATTTCCTCTATTTCCTCACATTCTGTAATTTTCAAGGATGTCAACTGTGGGAGGCTTCCCCAAACAGACATGGACAAGATACATTTTAGTTTCCCACATCGATGCACTGCTAAAGATTGAAGATATAGGAAGCCCAAGTTTTGAGAGGAAGTAAAAGCCGTGAATATGCAACTTAGTTCACTTAGCTTTTGTAATTCTAATTCCTCCAAAAACAAGTTTTCTGAGAAGGAATATGGAACTTGATCCAGGTGTTGGTTGCCGTTATTGGCATTAGGCAATGCTTCCTTCTACAGAAAACACAAATGAGCTAAGAAAGAAAGCCTAAAGACGTTTAATTATAAAAGACTACAACAAAATTGTTCCGGCCAATACTTGTTTTGTGTAATACAGAGTAGAGGCAATTCAAGGTTCTAAATATTACTTGTTTAAGCACCATTATCTTATTTTATTTTATTGTTGTCCTCAATGGGAAACCAACAAAACCAACATTAAAATACAACTTGCTCGTCTTAATATGGAAAAGTACACGCTCCCAGTTGCTCCCATAATTGCAGAAAATTTTGGGCAATTCTCTATTAGGATATATCCATTGTTCACTACGGATAACTTGAAACCTTTGCAGATATCAACAAGACAAGGCAAATTCGTTAGGCTTATGTCTCTCAAGTTTGGAAGCATGATTTCACCTACGTTGTCACTACTACTGGCTTCACCACTATGTCTGAAAAGCTCCTCTAACTTTGCACATTCTGATATCCGTATTTTATATAATTGTGGAAGCAATATAGTGATAGAGGAGGTTGAGAAAAGGCACTTCAACTTGTTGCAGCCCTAAATAGTCAACTCATTCAATTTAGGAAAGCATGTTTGAAATTTTTTATCCTCTATCATAATTTCCTCCAACTCCTCGCATTTGCTTAAAACAAGAGTCTGTAGCATTGATAGACTTCTTCCATGGATGCCCTCGTTGAATACAGATTTCAGATTGTTACAATTATAAAGAACCAATGTTTGAAGACAAACAAGGTTGGGAATCTACGAGGAACCCATCCATCTCAACCACAGCTCAGAGAGACTGAGGTTTAGAGCCAACGAGCTACAAAAAATGGCCAATGGAACAGGGTCAACGGGATTAGTAAAGGAAGTCTTTACTGATACATGTTCAAAAAATTGATAGTGACTACATTTTTTTTTTAATAGTTGGTAGCTACATACTTTGAACCAGCACACAAGGGAGTTGTTGCTTTCATGGTAATGAAAGTTCTAAATTAGTAAGCTAAGACAAAATGAATAAGAATACTGATTGATCGCGAGATCCAATAATATTAAAAGAAACTTCAGAATATATCAAACTCTTCATTAGAACTACTAAAATTCAATTGGTTCCCACACTAAAAATTGGGCTGCAAAAAATGCAACTAATAAAAAAATTAAAGAAATCAAAGTAAGTACAGAAAATGTGTTATACCCGCAAAAGACACTCATTAGAGAGGGATAACCCTTGGCAGAAATCCTTGAGATTGGGTACTGTCATCAGAGCTAGATGCCTCGAGTTGGGTAAGAACTTCTTTTCTGCATTGTTTTGCCATTTTGGCTTGGCCTCACCTCTAAAAAGTTGTTTTAGTTCACAAGCTCCTGAAACATATAGACGTCGAAGCTCAGGAAGATCATCCCAAGCTAAGGCGACAGAAAACAAGCATTTTAACTTGTTGCATTCCATAATATGAAGGCTTTTCAAATTTGAAAAGCACACTTGTGGGGTCTGAGATGAGTTCTGATGCTGTTCTCCAATTTCTGTATATGAAATTATTTCCTCTAATTCCTCACAATCCCATATAAATAGTGTTTCCAATAGTTGCATGTGTTTAAGAATAGCTTTGAGATTGTTACACCTGACCACATCGAACTCCTTAAGATTTTAGAGGCTTCGAGTTTGAGATGGACCAATGCAAACGAAATTTGGTTCAAATAAATTCTCCAAATTCAGAGTTTCTAGGGATGAGGTTATCTTGTTACGGAGGACTATTTTTGTAAGAACAACCCGTTCGAGTAGAAATAGAATGTCTTCTGTGGCAGAATCTTTAACTTCAAGTTTCTCTAAATTGAGAAATGATATCGGAGCTGAAACCGCACTATAACAACGATTGTCCCAAAGCATGAGTAAATTTTAGTGAATCAAAACATAGAATAAATTGCAACCTTGGTTTATGCATTAATTCATAATTCATAAATACAATAAAAATAAACGTAAAACACTTTCAAATAATACTATAGGGCATATGGAAGTACATACCATATTCATATTTGAACCAACCATGATGTTACAGCATGAAGCTGTGAATTTGAGGCATCTTCGCCAATACAATTCCCTTAGAGAAGGGCAATTTGAATAATAGTTTTTGGGGAAAATGCTCAGCAAATTTTTCAAGCCTTCAAATCTAATTGATTTCAGAACTGGAAGCTCGGTCTGGATTTGATGATGTTCATCTTCATAATGACCAAAAGCATATTTTAGTTGAGGAGCATGCGTAACAGATACCTTCTCCAGCTGTAGAAGGCTTTGAACACAAGAGTTCAAGAATATATATTTCAGCTTATCACAGTCACAGATGGTCAAAGATTTCAATTGTGAGAACACCAAATCAGAATCATTTGAACGTGGAATAATTTTGTTGTCAATACTAGTACCATGTACTTCTATTATATTCTTCAATTCACGACAATGTTGTATATTCAGCTTTTGTAGCAACCACAAAGCTCTGATAACACATTTTGGAAAGAGCGACTTCAATTTGGGGCAATTGAATATTTCAAGCTCTTGTAATTTATTAAAAAAGCCAAGCAATGGTGGACCATGCCAAACTTTTTGTAAATTGCTCAGAAATTCCAATCTTAACTTAGTCAACTTTGGGAACCAAGCTTCTGCTTGCAACAAATCAACCTGACAGGAAGTTGCGTTTGTGTCTATCAGGCATTCCAAATTTGAACAAAAAGAAAGTGATAAGCTACTCAACTCATCCATCCCTCCTACTACTTCAATGGTGTTTGGTACAATATTTTTGCAACCACCATAAAGTCTTTCCAAGCTAGCAACTTCTGCTTGGTGTAAAAAGTCCTTAATAAATGAACTTGAAATGAAGATATTTAGATTTTCCAAGTGAAAAACTTTTGAGCTAAAATTCAACGGAGCGTTGCTGTCAATATGTATAGCAGATCCAGTGCTCCCAATTTTAATTTTATACCTCTGTAATCTTGGAAATGTGGCATTATTTAGAAAAGATTTACTAGGTTGTGGTTTTATTCTCCTTAGTTGGATTCTAGAAGCGTATAACTCCTCTAGTTGTATGCATCTTTCTATTACCTTGAAACTTTGCTCTTTGATTTCACACCTGACAAGTCCAACAGCTTCAACTCCTTCAAATCTTCTAATCCTTTTAGTAGCTCCCAAAACGAACTACCTTCCAAGTCAAGAATCTCAGGTCTTTTAAGTCCTACAACCCATGATAAATCATCACAAAAATCCCATCCTTGCAAGCAAAGAGTTTGAAGATTTGGTAACAGTTTCACAGGCTTTGGACACAAAGTAAATAATTGGACCAATGAAGAAGATCCAAAGACGATACCCATAACCTTGAGTGCCTCCACACCTCCAAAATCCAGTTCTGACAATTCAAATGAACTTCGAATTATTAGTAGTAGGACCTCAAGATTAGAAACATCAAGTTGTTGAGGAATTCGAGATGTTTCATTGCACCAAGAAGTGAATGCGTAATAATCTTTTATAGATTCGTATGTTAGTGCATTCATATCTTCCTGAGGATTTACCACAATAGTACGATCCTCTTTGGATGATATCCACAATGCCATATCGTGTATTATGTCATGCATTCTCAAGCAATTTTTCTTTTTCTCAGAGCGCATCAACAAACAAGAATCTATGAGATTGTTTATACATGCAGTCACTTTGTTTCTTGCCTTTTCGACTGATCCCACTTCATCACAAAGGCCTAAACCTACTGCAATTCTGAACAAATCTTTAATGAGAATATCTTCATCTTCTGGATACATGCAGCACATGAGGAAGATTAACTTGGCTTCATTACTCTTCAAATAATCATAACTCAATTGAAGACATGCAAAAGCATCCCTGACACCTTCTTCTACATCAACTGGTTTTGAATCCCTCAATCTTCTTAATGCATCCATCCATTCTTCAATGGACTTTCCTTTCAAAGAGGTTGCTACAGCTTCAATGGCAATAGGAAGTCCTTTACATTCCCTTACAATTTTTTATGCCACGCTATCTAATGATTTGTCAGCTATATGAGCACGTTTTTGGAACAAAGTCCACGATTCCTCTTCAGATAAGAAGTGCAAAGGAATTTTCGTTCCACACTCCATTATATAGCATAGTGAGAAGAACCTTGTGCCTCAGTCGATAATCTTCAAAAGGAATACCGATATCCTTCAAATCGATCTTAGCCCATACATCATCTAAAATAATCCTTTCCCCACTATTTAATCTCATTGACAAACGTCTTGCTCTTCCCGACTCACTCTCTCCATTAAATTTCAAGTCTAGCATGTCTGCAATTTCACCCTGAATCTTTCTCACATCTGGAGTTTGGGACACAGTTGCAAATACAACTCGATCAAAAAGCTTTAACTCCTTGGCTTTCTTGCCCACTTCTTGTACCAGCATTGTTTTACCAGAGCCCCCTATTCCATACAATCCAATCATGTGGATATCATCATCTTGCAGAGCCGCTAACAATTGATCTGAAGCCAACTTGGTGGACTGGAAATACACAAAATCTCCAGAAGAAAAATATTCTATATCTGGAAGTGAAGCAAGGACAGAAAAGGGATTAAATTCACTCCTTTCAATAAGAGTTCTTGTTGTCACCATCATTTTTTCCATCTGTCCACATAAACGATACCTCTTCCAGCTAGAACACCTCCGTCGAAAGCAGTTTCTGCCTTCCTCCATTTGCTGCTCCAGCTTCAGCACCTCATCCATATGATTTTTCACTTCACCCAACCACTTTTCAACTGCATCATCAATTCTTTCAGTTCTACTCAGCGCTTCTTGAACACGTTTCTGCACTACATCTTGAGCAGAGGCCAACCTTTGTCTCTCAGTTTCAAGACTCTTTTTGATTCTGTTTGCATGGAATAAATATTGCCCTTGACGTATCACTGGATCAAGCAAGTATTCTGCTAGTTTTGCAACAACAGATATTGCAATCTCTGCCATTCGAGCCAGCACAACCTGAAGAAGTAGCAGCTTTAATCCATCTCTATGTATGAGCTCTACTACTAATTGGGTTATTTTTAATCTCTAACCGTATCAGATCTACACAGTTAGATATTTGCTATGATGAAAATAACAACTTAATATCAATATACGTTTAAATAGAACTGATAAATAAGCATCATGCAGTCCATTCACGTCAAGGATTAAATATTTGGACAAAAGAAAATACGTCATGTTTCTTAGGATGAATAACATTGCAATATTTGTTTCGGTAAGCATGCAGAGACAATGATATAAATCTAATTCTAAATATAGGTCTACAATAAATATAAAAAAAAAAATCAAAACAGGATGGTCCTGTAGAGACATTTTAAATTCATAATACCAAGTAATTACTTTAAATTAAAAGACATTTTTGCAAGAAGCATCTCAAAAGCAATATTTGTAGCTTGGCAGAGGCAGCACCAAATGATCCTCTCAAGAGCATTATGGGATCATAATTAGATCAAATTAACTCTGTATCTCAGGATTTAAGAAAAATTAAATCTTCTCGCTGTAACAAGCCTATGATTAAGCAGTGACAAAAAGGTGAGGATGCAAAATGAAAAAGGGTACAATGAAAACCACATAAGCAGTAGTGAAAGTAGTTCTACATTTGATTGTAACGAAATGAATGGATATATAGGTACGTACCTTCAAGCAGGAGATACAGAGGAAGGTGAAGTGTGAAGGATGACTGATAAAGGCTAAAGGAAGCAAAGGCTTAGTTGTTTAACAATATGCCTTTTTCTTTATATATATATATATATATATGTATGTATGTATGTATAGATTAAATTTGACTCAAGACTGAAACGAAAGAGTAATCAGTAAGTAACAACTCGGAAATTAAATATTGATACAAGATTCATCCAGTAGTTGAAAACTGGAGAATGCTGGAATTTAATTATAAAATAGGAACAATATGAAAAGACACTATGTTTTATGGTTGTAATCAAAAGACAATCATGCTTTTTACGTTCCTTAATAGACACATTGGCTGTTCCCCTTGTGTAATTTCCATTGTGCTTCGTCTTTCCTTATTCGTATCAAGAATTTTAAATACCTTCTGCATATATATGTAGCCCCTCATTGGCTGTTCCCCTGGTGTAATTTCCATTGTGCTTCGTCTTTCCTTATTCGTATCAAGAATTTTAAATACCTTCTGCATATATATGTAGCCCCTCAGGACTTGTACCTGCTGCAGGGGAGATATATGTAGGGAAATTTCCGAAAAAAATGATAGTTAGATTGTCAAACCCAAAAGGCGATGCGAATTTGTACAATTTCGAATAATTAAGTCATAATGAGAGACTTGGAATTTTAAAATATTGGTGAATTTTAAATGTTTTTCTTTTTCTTTTTTTTTTTTGGGAAAAACAACCTCAAGTCACCCATGCTGGCAACTTTTTTTTTTTTTGGGGATTTTTTTTTAACCTTCGTAGCATGAGTAACAATTCTTTTAAAAGTACATAAGGTTAGCCGCTCATTTCTCCAAATTCAGTTGGGGCAAGACTGGATAAATTAGTCTCAATATCAGAGAAACTTTTATAGGAATGACTTCGCAAACAAGCCGAAGCTTGCTGGTAACAGCTTATAGTAATTCGATTGCCTTCCATCACAGGAGTCACAAGATTTAAGTTCGTAAACACTTGTAAAAGAGTCTAAGGATTCATTGATATATTGATGATGATAGCTAGATGAACAGTAATAACTAATTTCATTGGGCTGCGTGTAAAAGTGAGTTTTAAATGTTAAAATTCCTCCAACTCCAGTTTTTAATCTTTTTTTCATTTCGAAGTCAGCGACTTTTTCCTTCCCGATAATTTTTCTCTTTAGATGTGTTTCCAATTCTCTATCCTATTTCTCTGTTTTTTTTCCTCCTTTTCCTCAATTTCTTATCGCCCTTTCACTCTTTTACGCATCAGGTATCAGGTATGCATCTCCTCTCTACCTCAATTTCTTTTCATCTCTTTTGTCTCTCTAGCTATGGCTTCATTTTCTCCCTTGCTCTTCATCTATTTTTGGTTACCTTCCAACTGTTTTTTTTTTTTTGGATTAAATTCTTTGCCTTCCAACTTTGTTCTTGAGATACCTAGCAAATCCCACATGGAGATTATGTCTTTTGGCTTGTGGTAAGTTGTTTTCCCCTTCCACCTCATTCCCTTGGTGATTCAGATCAGAATAAATGTTATTCATGCGTTTATTTTTTTGATGGAAGCACGGTGTTAAAAATTTTAATCTTATATTTTCCTTTCATGATTTCTTTTATTCCTTTTTCTTCCACATTCTCTTTTCTTAGTTTCAGGGATCAAACATAAAGATCCTTTGACTACATATTTTCAGGAAGCTGATTCAAGGATGTGAGAGTTTGATCAAGAGGTCTCTATCTACTTTGTAGTTGTATTCTCATGTGCATATACTCTTCATGAGTTGCTTCAAACATCTTTTTTTGGTATTTATTTTCGTTTCCCCCAATTTTAACGCTTACTATTTCTCCCCCTATTTTTATTCAAAGTGGTTTGCTATCATGCAGAACTTGAGGTGTCCTACTTACTAAATTTATTCAAAGATGGATTTTCTATTGGAAAATGTAACACGGTCAGCATCATGATACTCAGGAGTTTCGCATGTCAGGCATTTATATTGCTTCTTGCTACTACTCGAATTTAATTTAATTCTCATTGATGATGCTAATTGTTGATTTTTGCCCCCACAATTCACCAGTCATCACGGAAAGAAAAAAGGTTTGCTTGAAGATGCACACCAAGCTTGAGAAAATGACCAAGAGATATTCAATAGTAGTAGACCAGAGGACACATGAACTGATGAACTTTTGCTGACATATAAATTACATTTGAGGTATGGTTCTTGAATTAGGCCCTTCGGTGTTTTGTCGGAATTTGTTGAGGTATTCTAAATATCAAGAGCAAACTCACTCATTGATTGTTATCCATGTCTTTCTCTTTTTGTTATTAGAACAAGCTTTCTTCTCTTTTTTTCGTTATTACATGGCTTACTCTTCTTATTATTTCTGTAGAATGGAAACTTATTTGCAGTTTATATGATTGGATTTTACGTCCTAGCTCTCATATGGTTTATTTGAGATCTGTCCTTATATTCTTATTTTGTTATTTTACTTTATGGATTAAGTTACATGTTCTATGGCAAGCCAATTTCTGCCGTATTTGAAGAACTTTGCAACTGAGCACCAATTCTATCCAAAACGAGGTATACTTTAGTTTTCAGTTGGTCATCTTGACTAACAATTAGGATATCATGATATTTTAACATAATCACTAACATGGTATGCTTTAGTATTCAATTGATCATCTTGATTGCTAATCATTTCATTCTCAAGATATATAGCAGATAATGCAATAGTATTAATAGAAATCATATTACTTGCTGTCAAAATAGTGGGATTAAAACACATTACTCTTAGTCTGCACTCTGAGTTACTGCTTCTGAATTTAAAAACTATAGAGATATCTTATTTTCATGCTTACAACATTAACCAAGTCTTAAATTAAGCATATACGTTATCTGCTATTGTACATCTAACTGTCAAGGATACCATTTGAAAGGATACTGACAGAAGTTAACCATCTTGTGTTCTATAAAGTTGCTTATCAGTATTTTAAATTGCAGTAAAAGGTGCAAAAAGAAGCTTGAAGGGTTAGACAAAGTTAAGGTAAGTTACTCTATTTTTATGGTAAATCTATTGCGTTTCTTATTTATCTAACATGTTTTCCTGTTATTGTCCAGATCTTTATTTTATGAACTTAAAAAGTAAGATGGTTGGCAGAAGTTTCTTGAAAGGCGGTCAACTTTGGGAATACAAAAGTTCTGGTATTTTCAAGGGCAGAAAATCAATAGACTTATCTTGCAGGATTTGCTTAGCTCTGAAAATCTTGTGATGTGTTGCAGGTTTGGACAAGTTGTGAATCATCATAAGGATTTAATACATATTAACACTTTTGTTCTTCCTTTTATTGAGTTATTTTAGTTAGTAAAAATGATTTGATACTGTTTCGTGCAACTGTATAAAAACAGGGCCATATGCTAAAGTCGTTATATTTTCATTTATTTTATTTTATCTTTTTTTTTTTTGCTATCCATTTATTTTATTGTATCTGCTATTGTTGTCCAGGAAAAATGTGATTTTCCACTATTGACTTGGATTGGTATTATAATAAATGCAAAATATTGAACCTTAATGATTGAAAAATTATAGGCAGTGGTATTGCTCACTATTTCACATTAGCTTGAATTTTTTTTTTTTTATGACAAAACGGTTATAAGGGATGTTGTGTCAAAAATATGATAAATGAATATTGTAGTTTGATTAGTCTTGTAGCTCATCTGTTTTTTTTTTTTGGTAATGATAAAGTTTAGGTAAGTTGGGCCTCGGGGGCTCATCAGGGTTAGGGCATGCCTCCAAGCTCAGAAAGCACTTATAGAGGTACTTACAAATCGCCCACCAATAAGGTCCTCACATCGGCAATGGGATTCGAACTCACGACCTTGTGGGTTATGAGCTGACTACTTACCAACTAGGCCAACTCTTGTTGGTAGCTCATCTGTTAATATAGTTACTCGCTTGCATTGTGGGTTGAGGCCAGTGCATTTTAGAATTTCTTTCTTTATGTCATGGGCCTGTCATGGGCCTATAATGTAACCCATTGATTATTATGGATAAAATAATCTCACATTGAATTATTTTACAAAATAATTTAAGATATTTTTACATGTTTTTTTCAACTGATTTTTATATTTTTAAGCTTTTTTTTTTGGAATTTTTAACCTAAGATATAATTATCAACGTTGTTTATAGGGAATTGTTTTAGAATGTTAGCACTTCATATTAAGCTGCATTTTTTATTTGTTTCATGTAATAAAGGCTTGTCATTTTTTTGTTTGATGCTGTTTGTTTTGCAAGGCAAGGGATTTTGTTTTGTGCACATTGTTTAGATTAACTAATTTATTTTTGAAATGATGTGACACATGATGAATATATTGTAGTGAATGCTTCCCATACATGGCACAGAGAGTAAATCCTATTTAAAACTCAATAGCTAAATCTTTATTCACTGCAAGCCAATCGCTATAGTTTTTAGCCGTTTGAAATTTTAGTCTATTTAGTTTTCTTAAATGTAGTTGAGTGAGAATCCGAATCAGATTAGCCAGATAATAATATTAAAAATATACTTATATATATAGCTGAATGAAAATTATAAGGGCAAAAAGCCTGATTTTTCATTTTTCTTAAGTTAACTTAATAGTAATTGTTTGAAATTCAATAATTAAAGAAAGCTATCTTTTGCTTCCATTGGTAAACAGCTAGAATACTGTCTCTATTTTAAGTTTTGTTCCAACATTAGTGAGAAATATGCACTTGTTTGTATCAAAATTTATTTGGTAGAGCACGCACCTCTGCTTGAGTCAAACAATGATATAAAGGATAAATGGATTAATAAGGGCTAAAAACTTAATGTTCCCAAGATGTCGGCCTTAACTATGTCGCAAATTAAAGTATAAGGAAGTGTGGTTATCCTTTATAAATAGTGCTCCTTCGGTTCTTAATATAAGACCTATTTAACTAATTTGATTAGATTAAGAAAGTTAGGTAAGTTAGTTAATTATAAGATATATGACACGTTTTTCTTAAAACATCATAATAATCTTTCTTAATGCCCCATCTCCCTCTTCTACTTGATTATAGTTGAGGAAGTATCCATAAAGGTAACTTAGAGAAAATTAGTAAATATGAGAAATGGGTCTTATATTTATGACTAAAACTAACTCAACAATTAGGTCCTATATTAATGACCGGAGGAGTATTACCTAACAAAATTGTATAAATAGATATGGACATCCTATGTTACTATGTATCATAAGGACTAAAGAATTTGTCATGGATTTAATCTTTTTTTTTTTATTGCTTTTCTGTCATTTTCTTGTTATTTATTATTTATGATGGACTGTTCTTGTTCAACTCCAAACCCTTTCAACCCCAGCTTCCATTGGTAGGTAGGCCACACCCTTTCATACATTACATTGCAGATTTTGTATCATATCATATTATTAATGACTTATCAACAATATATCTTGCTACAAATTCGGTTTTAAATGACAATGCTACCCCATTCAAATTTTACAATACTCATGTTGATTGATTAAACAAAATTATGACATACCATTTCATTCTATCGTCAGTGCTTATTCCTATTAAGCTTACTGCAAAATTTTGCATGCAAACAAAATTTTCAATAAATCAACACTTATGCCATCTCCAATCTCCACACAAATTTGCTATAGATTAAATTTCATCAAAGCAGGAAAAAAAGGGTGAAAATACAAAAATTTAAATAAAAATACCAACAACAAAAAACTTTGCTTGCATAAGGTGGAAGATAGGAGGAGACACGCTGGAGAAGTACTTGAGAATGAGAGAGATGATTTCAAGAAAAAGATGTAATAAGAAGGAAAAGAGCTGTGGATCAGAATTTGAGTAGCGAGGGCGACTCTCAGAAGGGCCATTCTTGAACAAACATGTACATATAATCGATGTGCTATAAAAGCTGCTTCAACAAGAGATACATATCAAGTGGCTTGATATTAATGCATCTATCTACTTCGTCACCTAATAACATCAAAGGCTTTCCATAATTTTCTAGGTTCTCAAATCAATAATATACTCTTCTAGTCATATTTATAAGCACTCGCAACATGTTTCTCCAAAATCAATAAAACCTTGAACCTTATTAATTTTGTCTTAAAATTTAATAATTTTTCAACTTCACCTGACTTATATACACTCTATCTGAAAATATAAAGAATTTAATGATGTAACTTATAAATAAATAGAATCAAAATATCTTTTTTGCCTTACAAATAAAATTAGAGTTAAGAGTATCTGGTGCATAAGGCATGTATGTACAATGTGCTGGTTCATGAGTAGCTATTGCCTCTTTGATAATGGTTCTATATCTTCTGGTTTCAATGTTTCATTAAACAGGCAGATACTAGCCTTTGGCATATTTGCTGGGTTCATACTTATTATAAATTAAAGTACATATGTCACCAAAAAAAAAAATTTAAAGTACATATGTACATTATCAGTTGTTTTCTTAAATAAGACATTAACAACCTGAAACACACACACCTACACGAGTGAAGAGATTTTGGATTCTGATGATGAGATGTTTAGTAGGTAAAAAAAAAATATTAATTAAAACTGATGCTAAATACAAAAATTTATGTTTGTGATATGAAGAACAAAATAGATGTATGTGAATTAATGAGGGAGGGATGCATTCACACACGCTCATAAATTTTAAAGGCTTCCTTATGCAATTCTCCCACCAGAAAATGAGGTGATCCAATGTTTCAGTCTCTCTCTAGTTAAGCCCAACCACCTTAATTGTTTTCTACTGGGTTTTCGTGCTATCTTAAGTATCATATTTATTTCTTGTCTCTGGTTCAACATCTGATGGGTGTGTTTGATCCGAGATTTTGCATTGTTACTCATGATCTCTTGTTAGTGTTGAAAAACCATCGTTGACAAAGTAAGAGATCATTTGATTATTAATGATGCCTAAGAGTTTGTTGAACTTAGCTAATTAATAACAGCTCATAGTCATTTCATCTCCAAGACTCCCTCCTTCACAAATATTTATGATCAACGAGTGAGGGGGATTCACATATGATCAACCACAATAAGGTTTAGGGTCTCATCGCCATGAAATATCCCAAAATCAATACCGTCCATCTTGTATTACTCTGAATACAATACAAAACACATTCATATTTATGAATCACAGCACTGGCAAATTCCCCACTTTTGCCATATACGCTTTATTAAAGGCCTCAATACTTTTGATTTTCAAATCACAAGGTCTTACCGTCCAAGCACAACTCTCTAACTAGTTAAGAACATGCATCTGCATACGCATAATATAATGCTTTCCGCTGCTAGCTTCCATCTGCTATGTTCCTTTATTGCTATCCATCACATGACTCATCTGTATCTGAACACAAATTCAAACCTCAACTTACATGTTTTCCCATCCAAAGCTTTAAACATATTTAGCGTGACAAATAATGCATATCAGCACAATTACGTCAGGAATTTAAGATTACAGCCAGCATACTCAGAACCTTTCTAAATTTAGAATTCCAAGCTACATCTAAAGTATGCATAATTTTGAAGGGTAACATAGTACACAACATCAAAACCAAAAGAAGAATGGTTTTGAGCGAATAACATAATTTTTTGTTTGTACACCAAAAAAACATTCCCGTCCAAAGTTGATTTCAAAATTGATTGATAGTGTTAGTATAAACTTTACTTACATCATTGTATCCGCTGCTATGGATCGAAAAATTGTTGCCGTATTTCTATTTTCTTAAGGTGAATGATAATAATAACAATAATAATTAAATTTTGGAGTTATAAGTTTGCTGGATACAGAAATCCTGGGATAACAACTAATTAGACCTAACGAGTAAGTCTACGGAAGTTTAGATCTCTATGATTTGATCATAAGCTCAAGAATGAATCGACAAGTAATATAAAGAGGTAGGAACAAAGAGTTTTCCTTTTTCTTTTTGGAGAAGAACACTAGAATTGTAGATTAACGTTTTAAGTACAAATTTTGGATTTGTAACAGAGACTTCGCTGGGAAGAAACTCTGTTCACTATTTTTTTGTTAAAAAAAAAACCTCTGTTTTATTTTTAAAAAAATGGTTAATCAATAGGGTAAATTTTGTAATATTTGACCATTGGTATATATTTTTAATGTACTATTATGTGTAAATAAGGAAATTGTGGGAGCAAGATAAATGGCGAAATACCTGTGCTTTGGGTGGTAGCGGCTTGTTGGGAGGAGAAGTCAAATTTTGGACATTCATTTATTTGGACTTGTTCGAGTTGTGGAGCATTTATCTTGAGTCCTTTGCAGAAGTGAGTGAGGCTAGGCAATCTTGAAAGTCTCAATATTTCTAGATTTGGAAGCACAAGTTCTTGCGTACTGGCACTGGCTTCATCACTTCTATGTGAAAAGAGCTCCTCCATTCGTGCAGCCTCTGATACCTCAACGAGTTGTAGTTGTGGAAGCATTCCAACTACAACGTTCTTTAGAAGGCATTTCAACTTGTTGCAGCGTTTCACTGTTATGCGCCTCAATTCTGGAAAAGGCAACTGCATGTTAGAGTTGGATTCATGCTGAGCTTCTTCCAATGGCTCTTGCATGATTTCCTCCACTTCCTCACATTCTGTAATTTTCAAAATCCTCAACATTGGAAGGCTTCCCCAAATGGACATGAAGAATATACATTTAAGTCTTCCACATCCATGTACTGCTAAAGAACGAAGATATTGGAAGCTCAAAATTTGAGAGGAAGTGAAAGCCGTGCCTATAAAACTCAGCTCGCTTAGAGTTTGGAGCTCTAATTCCTCCAGAGACAGGATTTCTGGATAGAAACATGGAAGTTGATGAGGCAGTTGGTTGCCGTTGTTGGCGCGAGGCTCTGCTTTCTATGCAACACACAAATGGAGCACATTAACGAACTAACAAAGAAAGAAAGCCAAATAAAGACATTTAACAATTCGGCCAATAATAATTTAGTGTATACATAATACAAAGTAAAGGCAATTCAGGCTCTAAAGTATGAAGTGTTTAAACAGCACTAACTTTTTTTATTTTATTGTCGTCCTCCATGTGAAACAAACAAAACCAACACTCGAATACAACTTACCCGTGTAAATATTATAATCCCCATGCTCCCAGTTGCTCCCATAACTGAAGAAAATTTTGGACGATTCTTCATTTCAAGTTGTCGAACATTCTTTGCGGATAACTTAAATCCTTTGCAGATATCAATAAGACTTGGCAATTTCCTTAGCACTATCCTTTGTAAATTTGGAAGCGCAATTTTGTTGACATTGTCACTACTGCTGTTGGCTTCACTCCTACGTTCAAAGAGCTGCTCTAACTCTGCACATTCTGATATCTCTATTCCCCACAATTGTGGTAGCAATATAGTGGCAGAGGAGGTTGAGAAAAGAGACTTGAGCTTGTTGCAATGCTCCACCATGAAACTTTCTAACTTAGGAAAGCAACTTTGGAATGATTGGTGATCTTGTGTCAGAATGACCTCCAACTCCTCACAATTTTGTACCCTGAGCATCTTTAACATTGGGAGGCTTCTTTCATGGCTATCCTCGCCAAATACGGATTTCAATTTCTTACAATTGTACAGGCACAATTCTTGGAGATGGACAAGGTTTGAAATATGTGAAGGAGCTCCCCATATCAGCCACAGCTCAGGGAGACCTTCTAATTCTAATACTTCCAGTTTTGAACACAACAGCTGCATATACACAAACCAAACAAACACACATCAACATAATAACACAAGACAAGAAGCCGCTTCCTTTTCCAAATCCCAATCATCACTACAACATTTTTGCTTTATAACAATAACTCAAAATTAATGCTTAGCTACGAAACTATATTGCCTATAACTTTAGGCAACATCTCTTTTCTTTTGCATCCTTCAGCGCCAATGTCATGTGGTTTACAATAAAATATTATCAAAATAATTTTTGAATCCATCTAATTAAAAATTAATAAATTTACTAATAAACAAATAAAATTTTTTTTTAAAAAAATGAATGGTTCTTTTTATGCATTGGAAAATAGCAGGCAACATTTCTCGAATGTTGGGAAGAAATATTTAAAGACACATTTACCTTTTAATTACCTATAAAAATATGGAGTAGCTTTTAAATGTTGCAATAAAAATAGTTTTATAGGCAACAATTTTTATGTTGCCTATTTGAAAATTTTAATTCAATAGTTGAAAATTGCCGCCTGTTCTATTTTAGGGAATACTTTTAGACCTGTTATTAAATATTACTATTGTCTGTTCATATGTCAGATTACGCAACAGTTTTAGAACTATTGCATAGTCAGGTTTTACTACAAGTAAAAAATGTCCAAGTGTCCCTTTTCTACATATTCAGGAGAATAATAAGAAATATGAATATAAAAAAAAATTCTAGCCATCTAGCCTATGCGCATGAGCACACACATATAAAAATTAGGGTAACAAACATGTTAAAAAAAAAACTATTTGAACGTCACTTTTTCCCTCTTAATAAAACTAATGATAATTGGAACTGCTCATTTTAGTTCGCATAAACTTTTTATCTGAAATGAAAACATTGATCAATTAGCTGTTATATAAGTTCACAAGGTTGGCTAAAAAACGAAGAAACCAAAATTTAAAAAAAAAAAAGAATTGAATAATCACGCTGTATATATATCTATAAAGTATTGGATTGAAGTGTCTACACCCTAGAAATGAAAAATGTTAAATCCTTTTGACAAAATTCATCCTTTAAAAAAAATTATATGTTCAAATTCCTGTTTTTAAATAAAATTATAATTTTAATAGATAATTTTTCTTATAAATTTTAATTTAGAATTAAAACTTGATAATTCTACTATTATTTTTCTGCACAATTTCCTGGAAAATCCTTACCAAAGGGACAGCAATAAGAAAATTCAAATAGTATTACATGTATTTGTGCCATAAAATTATCTAGAAATCATTAAAATGGGTACATATTTTATATATTCGTTATTAGCATGTTGAATCTCCAATTTTATTTGTCTAAAATGAAGTGAATACAAATATTGCATCATCTTGGGATGCAATATATAATATTTTAATATTCAAAGCAGAAAAAGAAGGAAAAAACTTATCTGTGAGTAGATACTTAAGGATTCCAAGGACCAATAAATTGAGCTGTAATAAAGAGAGAAAAATTCATTTAAAGAAAATGAAACAATTAGCAAAGATGTGAGTACCTGGCGAAGACAATCATCAGAAAAGGATAAACCTTGATAGAAATCCTTGAGACTTGGCACTTCTTCTAGAATCAAACTCCTTAAGTTGGGTAATACATTCTTCGAAAAATCACTCCAATCTATGGCCATTGAAAATAGGTATTTTAACTTGTTGCATCTTTGAACTCGAAGCTTTTTCATATTTCGAAAACATATTTGTGATGAATGAGGAGCATTCAATGGGCTTTGATGTTGCTCTCCTACCTCTGAACTGGATATTATTCCCTCTAACTCATCGCAATCTGATATTTCAAGATCTTCCAATAGTGGCATGTGTTTAAGAATTACAGGGGAGAAAATAGTTTTCAAATTGTTGCACCCACTCACTGTGAATTTTCTAAGATTTTGGATGCTCAATTTTTCCATGGGACCACTCCAAACAAATTTTAGATCGGGCAGATTCTTCAATTCCAGAGCACTTAAGGAAGACGTTAACTTGCTTTGTGAAGTCCTTTTAGTAAAAACATCCCCTTCAAGTCCAAATAGAATGTCTTCCATACTACAATCCTCAACATTAAGTATCTCTAAATTGAGAAATGATAGTGGAGCTGAAACCCCCCCTATTTAATTGATTGTCCTGTGGCAAAGCATTTCACAAATCAAAATAAGATATTCACATTTGGTTCTTGCATCATTTTCATAGATATTATGAATAAAAAAAAACATAGCAATGAAAATTCGAACAAAGAATTTAACAGAGGGCACATGAAAATACATACCATATTTATGGTTGAACCAACAGTGATGTTAACACATGAATCTTTGAATTTGGGACATTTTACGCATTGCAATTCTCTCAAACACGGACAACTTGAATGAATGTTTTTTGGAAAAATGCTGAGCAAATTTTTTAGGCCATTGAGTTTGAGTGATTTCAAAGTAGGAAACTTGATCTGAACCTCTTGATGCTCATCTTCATGTTGACCGAAAGCATATTTTAGTTGAGAAGCCCCAGAAATGCACACCTCCTCTAGCTGCTCAAGGCCTCGTACACAAGAGTTCGAGAATATATATTCTAACTTATCACAATCAATTATGGTCAAACTTTTCAATTTTGAGAACACCAAATATACACTATTGTTTGAAGCTGAAATTATTTCATTGTTAGTACTATCACCATCCTCCTCTATTATATTCTTCAGCTCACTACAACCATTTATATTTAGCTTTTGTAACAATAGCATAGCTCTCACAACACATTGTGGAAACAGCGATGTCAGCTTAGGGCAATGGGATATATGTAGTTCTTGTAATTCCTCAAAGAAGCAAAGCAGAGGAGGACCCACATCACATCTATACAAACAAACAAATTCTGCTTGTTGCAAAAGATCTTTAATAAATGGACTTAAGGCAGAGATTTTTAACTCTTCCAAGGATAAAGCCTTGGAATGAAAATGCATCAAATGTTGATGATCACCACTGGATGTACCATCACTATACTTGTTAATAATTTGAAGTTTATATCTCTTCAATCTAGGAAAACCAGCATCTTTCAATAAACATTTACCAGGTCTTAAAGTTGTTCTGATTTTCTGAACATATAACTCTTGTAGTTGTGTGCATCTTTTTATTATCTTAAAACTTTGCTCCCCAATATAATGTAAATCTAACAGCTTCAATTTACTCAACGCTTCCAATCCTTGTGGCAGATCCTCAAACCGACTATATTTCAAGTCAAGAACTTCGAGTCTTTTGAGGCCTAACACCCATGACAAATCATCACCTAATTGATGGAATCGCAAGCGCAGGGTTCGTAGATTAGTTAGCAAATTCATAGAGTGTGGCAATGATAACAAGTGGGATCTTACAATGCCATCATATAGACAATCAATCTGCAAAACCCTGAGCAATCCCATACCTCCAAAATTTGCTTTCGATAATTCACATTCATCGCCTACATCATTTAGCAGCAAAATCTCTAGTTTTGGAGCATCTAATCGTGGAGGAAATTGGGATTTTTCATTGCACCAAAAAGTGAATGCGTAACAATCTTTTATAGACCCATTTGTTGCCATCTTCATATCCTTCTCAAGATTCACTACAATATTACGATTTTCTTGACGTGATATCCACAACGCTACATCACGAACTACATCATGCATTCTCAATCGGCCTCCATATTCCTCGTAATGCATTAGCAAACAAGAATTCACAAGAATATTTACACATGCATCCACTTTGTTTCTTGCTTCTTCAAGAGAGTCCAATTCTTCACACATGCCCAAACCCATCATGATTCTGAACAAATTTTCAATAGAGATATATGTGTCTTCTGGATACATGCAGCATTTCAAGAAGAGTGACTTAGCTTCGTTGTTCCTTAAATAATCGTAACTCAACCGAAGACAAGAAAAAGCATCTCTGACACCTTCTTCCACATCCATTGGTTTTGAATTCGTTAATCTTTTTAATGCTTCCTTCCATTCTGCTACAGACTTTCCTTTCAAGGAGGCTCCTACGGCTTGAATTGCAATAGGAAGTCCTTTGCATTCCCTTACAATTCCTTGTGCCACACTACTCAATGATTCATCAATAGTACGAGCGTGTTTTTGGAACAATGTCCAAGATTCCTCATTAGATAAAAGCTCCAAGGGAATCTTTCTATCACAATTCATCATATTGCATACTGGTAGGCGTCGAGTGGTAAGAAGGATCTTGCAACCACGATAATCTTCAAGAGGGATACCGACTTTCTTCAAATCAAACATAGCCCACACATCATCCAATATTACAAGAATTCTTTCTCCATTGCTCAATCTCATCGATAAACGTCTAGCTCTTCCTTCATCACTTTGTTCTTCGAATTTCAAACCGGACATATCTGCAATCTCATCTTGAATCTTTCTAATATTCAGGGTTTGGGACACAGTTGTCAATATGACTAGATCAAAAAGGTTTGATTTCTTGGCTTCTTTGCCTACTTCTTTTACCAATGTTGTTTTGCCACAGCCCCCCATTCCATACAGTCCAATCGTACGAACATCATCATCTTGGAGAGCAGCCAACAATTGATCTGAAGCCAGCTTTGTAGACTGGAAATACACAAAATTTCCAGAAGAAAAGTACTCTACATCTGGTATTGGGACGAGGGTAGAAAAGGGATTAAATTCACTCCTTTGATTGAGATTCTTTGTTGCCGCGATCATCTTTGTCATTTGTCTGCACAAACGATATTTCCTCCAAGTAGGACACCTTCCTTGACAGCAACTATTGCTATCCTTCATTTGCTGCTCCAATTTCTGCACCTGATCCATGTGACTCCTCACTTCAGCTAACCACTTGTCAACAGCATCAGCAATTTTTTCAGTTCTCTTACGGGCTTCTCCAACACGTGCTTGAACTCCATCTTGTGTTGATGCAAGCTTCTGCTTTTCAGTTTCAAGAGTTTTTGTAATGCTGCCCGCACAAAACAAATATTGTCCTTGACGCACCAAAGGGGCCACCGAATATTCAGCGAGTTTGGCAATAACAGATACGACAATCTCTGCCATTTAAGCCAAAACTACCTGAAGGAAGACAAGCGGATCAAAATCCATCTTTATGAGTTGTAGGACTAAATCAGTCGTTGGCAATCTCATGCAGACTCTGATTATAGTAGCATGATCTTCTAATATAAAAATACTAAAGAAAAATAGCGGATCAAAATTTTTGCTAACGCTTTTTACTCACAAAAAAAGCGCCACTCTACAACGAAATAAAATATATTTTAAATCATATGATATTTATACAGGAAAGTAACGTAAAAGAATGGATTAGCGGAAGAAGTATAACGGATAATTTGTTTAATTAAAAATTAAAAGATATAATTAATTTATAACATGTAAAATTAACAGAATAATAAAATAAAGGTTTTGCTCCAAAAAAAATTAAAATAGAGGTTAGTTTTTATAATATTGTTAACAAATTTGATAAATATTTTAATATTATCCGTCCACCGGACTCAAGCAAGCAAGCAGTATTAGGAAACACGATTTTTAATTAGTGTTAATATTATTGCATTAGAAAGAAAATTTTAGACGCAAACTTGTGAGTTGCAACATAACACAAAAACAAATAAATAAATAAGGCAAGCAAGCGAAGAAAACACTAACCTCAGCCTCAGTTATATAGGATGAAGATGACAGAGACACTAGCAAGGTCCCAACAGGTGAATCCAATATCTGAACTCTCTCCGATGTGGCAACCTCAAGTCTGTAATTACCCCCAAAAAAAAAAAAGATGAATAGTGGTCCAATGGAAATCAATTAACTTCGAATGTCCTTATTAATTAGTAGTAATCCATTAGCCAAAAAAAAAAGGTATAACGAATATTTTTCCATACATACATAACGTATGTAAACATTTTTTCTTCTCTCTACACACACACTTTATAAAAAAGAAACGTGAAAATGAATGAGTTTGACTCTTATACATGCTCCCAGAAAACGTTTTTATTGCCTCTCAAATTCTTATTATAAGCACATAATAATAATTTTATATAAATTAATAAAATTACTTAAAATTGATTTTTTTTATACAATATAAAAATTATCTTCAACAAAAGTTATTAGTTAAAAAATTTGGTTAATAAATTATAAAATTTTAATTTTTTTTTATAAACTAGAAAATTTTAATGTTAGTTAAAAACATTGAGCCAAAAAAAGGTTAATATTTGGTTAATATTTTAGTTATAATAGGCTGGAGAGGAAATATATTATCGCAAAACCTTTCATACCATTGATCGCATTTTATGGGTCGCATTTTATGGGTCTGACTGGCTTTCTTGTTTTTCTTTTTTTTTTAAAAAAGGGTTATGGGGTTTTATGAATGGCCCTATTTCCTCGTATTTAACCCAGAAGAGACGATGATGGACTCCCAACAGACACGGCTTCTCTCCTTTTACTGTTCGCTGTCATTCTTTACGCCCAAAACTATGCCATTTCAACGGAAAATGAGGGAGGATGTCATTTTTTTTAAGGGAAATCTAATATTCTAAAATAATTTTTTAAGTATCATTTAGCATTCTAAATTAATTTTAAGTATATTTAATATTTTAAAATATTTTTCTAATGACAGCCAGTATCTAACATTTAGCAACCCAAAATATTTTTCATTGCCACCTAGCATCCTAAAAATTTTAGTAACACCCAGTGTCTAGTATCAATCACGTGGAAGAATTTATTTTTCAGTAGCAATTGATATTCCAAGCTAATTTTTAATCTATCCAGCACCTTAAAATATTTTTTTAAGCAACACTTAACATCTTGAAATAATTTTTGGTGCAATATTTTAGGGTGTTAAATATATTAGAATTTAGTTTAAGATACTGGCCACTACAAAAATAAAAAAACTCTACTATATTGGATTCTAGACAGTGGGTGTTACAAAAAAGTATTTTAGGACGCTGAGTGAATAAAAAAATTATTTCAAAATGCTAGATATCACTGGAAGTACTTCAAGATATTAGGTGTTAGAAACTGGATGCCACTAAAAAAATATTTTAGATTACCGAATGCGTTAAAAATTAATTTAGGATACTAAATAAATATTTTAAAATGCTAGCCTTTTTTTTTAATAAAAAAAAACTCCCCGGGTTTTCCTCAAAACGGTGAAATTTTAGGGAAAAAGAGTAAGAGAAAAGGAGAAAAGCCGCTTACGGGTCCGAGTCCAACGGCCTTACGCCGAATATGTGAACTCTCGCTGCAATCACAAATTAAAGTTTGCAGGCAAAACCCAGATAATTAAATTTTTCCTGTCGAGAACAAGTTTAGAAGTATGTTTAAAATATATTCGTCTAAATATTAATTTTTTTTAATTATCGTTACTACTTTCTAAACCGATTATATACATACCATGGGTATAAAAAAATATATATTTCAGACTGGTGTTAAAACAATAAACCACACTTGATTTTTTTTTTTGGGGCCAGCTATACCACACTTGATTCTCCATAACTAGTTTAGATTATTTTAAACTAAAAAGTATTTTAGGACGCTAAGTGAACAAAAAAATTATTTTAAAATACTAGATATCACTGGAAGTACTTCAAGATATTAGGTGTTGGAAACTGGATGCCACTGAAAAAAATATTTTAGAGTACCGAATGCGTAAAAAATTAATTTAGGATACTAAATAAATATTTTAAAATGCTAGGCTTTTAAAAAAAAAAACTCCCCTGGTTTTCCTCAAAACGGTGAAATTTTAGGAAAAAAGATGACAGCGAACGGTAAGAGAAAAGGAGAGAAGCCGCTTCCGGGTCCGAGTCCGAGTCCAACGGCCTTACGCCGAATATATGAACTCTCGCTGCAATCACAAATTAAAGTTTGCAGGCAAAACCCAGATAATTAAATTTTTCCTCTAGGAACTAGTTTAGAAGCATGTTTAAAATATATTCTTCTAAATATTAATTTTTTTAAAATTATCGTTACTACTTTCTAAACCGATTATATATATACCAAACTTAATTCTCCATAACTAGTTCAGATTACCTACTTTGTACCTACTAATTTGAATCTTGATCGAAACTAATCCAAGCACGTGATAGCAGTTAAAGCGCATGCAAGGAAAAAAAAATCAAATGGCCTGCAAGATTTGGAAGTAAGAATTCAACTAACCAAGGGATGGAGGAATGTCGTTGTATTGAGGCTTGACAGAGAGTGGCTCACCGGCGACGGTGAACGACAGTGTGCCTGCGAGTAGTGGAAGACGCAGACTGGGA
The DNA here is from genome assembly GCF_004799145.2 of Neltuma alba. Classification (NCBI taxonomy): domain Eukaryota; kingdom Viridiplantae; phylum Streptophyta; class Magnoliopsida; order Fabales; family Fabaceae; genus Neltuma; species Neltuma alba. The sequence goes on from NW_021636343.1 coordinate 142,381, forward strand.
ATAAGTGATTGATAGAAAGATTGGTTGTGAGTGGGCGATTTGCTTGAAGACGAATTGGGAAGGATGAATGGAATCAGAGGTGATGAAGGGCTTGAGAGAGAAAAGAGAAGAGGCAGAGAGGAAACCAAGTTGAGGTTGGGGCTGAAAGGAACTGATTTCTCATCTTCATTTTACTCTGATTGATGAATTCCCTTGAATTTTCGTTATTGCCTTTGGTTTTGGGGTCAATGTGTTCTCACATAAAGTCATGTGGCTTAATTTGTCGTTGTTCGCTATCGTGCTTTCCACGAAGGAGCGCCCTCATCCTTTCTAAAATATAAAACTTATACTCGTTTCATACTATTTATAAATTGTTTTTAACATATTTTATTAGAATAAAAAAATTTGAAAATTTATTTATTTATTCTATCTTAAAATTTAATAATTTTTTAATTTTATTTCTATTTAATATATACATTTTCTTTAAAAACAACATTCTACGTAATTATAAATAAAACTAAAACAATACTTCATATTTAAAAAAACAATACTTCATATTTAAAAAATATTTAATAAATTAACTATTTTTTTTAGTTATAATACTATACTATTTTTGATTTATAATGTAAGTCACTTTAAATAATTCATCATAATTAAGAAGTAATGATTAACTCATAAAACATTTTAAATTAAATTTTTTAAAATATTATTCATGTTAAATTAGGTTTTGATATTTTTTTTAAACATTAATTGTGAGAACAAAATCTATAAATAATTATTAATTACTCGTGATTTATATTTTTAGATCAAATCATGCTTATAAAAACAGGAGGGACTAGATGGTGAAAGTGATTTATATTATAAAGAGGAAAGATGTGTGTTGTTGAATTGTTGATGGTATTGTGGGTCCTTCTTGCCAGCAATTGATTTGTCGCTTCCAGAAACTAAAGTGGTGCCCGGCAATGACGGCAACTAGCTCCTTGTTTCCCTTCACCTCATCTGTCAATTTGTTGTCGCCGGCAAGTATACGCCAATCACCAGGGGGCTTTGCATTTCTAATTTATCTAAATGATATCATGCCTAAGCTCGGAGGCAATCTTAACCGGATTCGTAATTCTACCTTATTTTCCAGATACATGATCATCTTCCCTTGCAAGTTTATTGTGTTCAAAAACAATTCTGCCGATGGAAGGAGAAAATAGATCTTCTACAAATGTCATTCTATCTTATTTTCCAGATACATGATTCATAATTTATAAATAATTATAAAATGTTGAGTATAAAAAAATTAAATGAAACAAGAAATTGAATTAAAAAATTGATTTTCTAGATATAAAATATTTTATACTTTATAGATAAAAATTGGTAAAAAATAAATACCAAGTAATGATAATATGAATTTAATGCCTACTTGTGTTTGCATAAAAGATTTTTTTGGCCAGTGCCCCCATGTGCCACAACGGCGCCTATTCTCCTGTGGCAATAAGGAGGCTGAAGGTTCGTTCCTTCATATGGGGAAGGCGGGTGCGCGCGAGCTTGTCATTGACCCCTACAAAAAATATATAAATATGTACTACCTCCGGTCCTAATTATAAGACCCAGTTGACTTATTTGAAGAGATTAAGGAAGTAATTTAAGTTGGTTATTTGTAATAAATAAGTGTTGTCATTCCTAATATCCTTGCTAATTAAGTATATTGGCTAGAACTATTATTATTAGAAGGATTATCTTGGAAAAAATGCATAAATATGAGAGACAAAATGGATTGGGGTCTTATAATTAGGACCAAACAAAAAGTCAAATGGGGTCTTATAATAAGGACCGAAGGTAGTATAATTATTATTATAAAAGATTTTTTATTATGAATTTAGCTCTCTTTTAAATCCCACCACCGTCAACTTTTAGGATACGTTTGGCATGGGAAAAAGAAGAAGAAGAAGAAAGGGAGGAAAAATTTTAATTAGCTCGATTTTGTCAGCAGTCAGACTAGGAAGAAAAGTGTCTTTTTACAAGACTTTTAAGCTATCGTTGCCAGCCAGAACAAAAATGATTTAACTAGCTAAACTCACATTTGAGCTGTCGGAACAACGGTTTGAGTCTTTCCACCAGCAATCCAAACATAGCCTAAAATGAATTCTAGCCATCTTCCAGCCAATATTTGATGGTTGATAAGCTTCTAGGCTCTAGCTGACAAATTCATCATCCTCACTTAAAATAATACTAGGTAATATGCTTAGTAAAAAAACTTAATTAACTAATTCAAAGAAACTGAAAAAAAAATTATTTAATTATTTAATTATAACATGCGTTACATAATCTCTCTAAATTACTTATGCATATCATTATATTATATATCAATCTACAAGCAAGAGAAATTAATTTGAAAAAAATGCTAAATATAAGCACTTTAAATAATTTAGTACTCTTCCGGTTCTTAATATAAGACCCGTTTAACTAATTTGATTACATTAAGGAAGTTAGGTAAGTTAGTTAATTATAAGAAATATGACACATTTTTCCTAAAACATCATAATCATCTTTCTTAATACCCCATCTCCCTCTTCTACTTGATTATGGTTGAGGGAGTATCTATAGGAGTAATTTAGAGAAAACTAATAAATATGAGAAATAGGTCTTCTATTGAGGATCAAAACCAACTCAACAATTGAGTCCTATATTAAGGACCGGAGGAGTAATTTTTTAATATTTTTAAATTAGTTAATTTGGTCTTATATTAAGGACTGAAAGTAATATAAAATATATTAATATTAAAAAACTCAAAAATAGAAACTCATTTTATCATGCTTTTCATTGAAGCCACTGAGATTATGGAGTCCATGCCATTGATGTTAATTTTTGTTACTCTATTTTTATTTCACAATAATGGTAGGAATTATGAAATGCTAAAAAAAATCAATAATACGTTTTAAAACGTGCCTCGTAATAAATTTAGGGAGAATATTTCTTCCTTGTTGCCACAACTGTGAAATTAAGATATGAGATGTCTTGTGAAAAAAAGGCAAAGAATACCTTCCAGAAAGTATCTTATAATGAAAAGATTAGATGGAGTATTTGTAGAAAATACTTTAGTCAAATTCTTTACTGTCATCATGTTAGGTTCACTAATTACAAATGACCATATGTCATTTTTTTAAATGTGAGTTTATAGTTTAATGATAATATTTTAAACATAAGACATTGTAACTATATATAATTAGAGAACTTGATATAATGAATATAATTGAAATGAAAATAGATTTTTTAAGTTTTTTAATTGTAATTTATCTTAAATTGCAAGCAACTAGATCACAATAATAAAAGTATTTCATGTTTCACACTTCCAGAAAGATGCTGCTTAATTCAATAAAAACAATCATTACTTTAAAAAAAGCTTTTAATGATGCTTATTAATGACGGTTTTAAGAAAAAACGCTACAAAAAAAAGATAATGATATTTTTATAATTATATAGTGGTAAATAATAACTTTTCACGACAGTTATATAGAAAATTATCGTGAAAAGTTATACCTTCTAGTAAATAATACGTTTTTAAGGATTGGACTTATCACAGCGTTTGCATAAGCACCATGGTAAATGCTTTTAATGGAGGTTAGATGGGTAATCGCTGTTAAATATTTTTTTAATGATGATTTTTTCAAAAACTGTCATTAAAAGTTTTTACAGTATTTTAAAACCCTGATCGCGTGATGAAATCTTTTTACTTTTTCGTAGTTGCCGCGGTCCTCCATCTCTAGCCCACCACCCGACTCTTCCTCCGAAGGTGTTTTTCGGCCAAACCCAACCATTCTCTGTCGTTTTTCACCATTTGTTTACCAGTTTGTGGTGGTTTTCGTTGTTCATTTGCCTCTTTCCAAGTTTTTGAGCATCGTTTACATAATCAGTTTGCGCCCCCCTTTTCTTCTTCAATTTTTTTTTGACTGTTTTAGAAGTTTGATGATACAAATTTATTATATATCAAATAGGTTGATTGATTTTACTCTTTGCACATTTGCATTGGTTGTTTTGAGTATACTATTTGTTTGAAGAGTTGGGTTGTGACATTTGGAATATGAAAACGTCATTTACTTGCTATCCACGACATGATTTGCATGTTGAAACCTTTATTGTTGATTAGTTTTCAATTTTGTAATTATTTTCATAATTTTCAGGTATTTTTGATAATTTTTTTTATGAACAATCTATTGAATGTTTGGCCAATTTTTTTCCCAGTCATGAACCTTGATTGATAATGAAGTTTTGCTTAAAATTTCATGACTAACGGATATCATTTGAGTTCTCGTGTTAAATTCAGAAATTTTACTCTGAAACATCTTTATTTGCTAGTTTGAGATTGTTAGTTTTGTTTTGTTGCTTGTAACTGTTGAAATTTTCTTTTATTTGCTCCTTCTATATTATTGGTTGAATTGAATATTGTGTAAAATATTGTATAAATTATTTAGAATTTTTTATATTTAAGGAAAAATTCTGTCAAAATTTTTATAAAATAAAAAAGGTATTTCTTTTCATTTGTAATTAAGTATTAGTTAATTTTATTTATTGATTAGTACTTAATTATTTGATTTATTTAAGTATTCTAATTAAGTAGTTAGAATTGAACTTGACAATTGTATTCACAGTTTGGGATACAATTGCAAATATAAGTTGATCAAAAAGGTTTAATCCCTTGTTTTCCCTTGCCTACTTTTACTAAGGTCGTTTTGCCGGAGCCCCCAGTTCCGTACAGTCCAGTCATGCGAACACCATAATTTTTGAGAGCAGCCAACAATTGCCCTGAAGCCAACTTTGTTGACCGGAAATACACAAAATTTTCAGAAGAAAAGTACTCTGCATCTGGGATTGGGACAGTGGTAGAAAAGGTATTAAATTCACTCCTTTGGTTGAGATTCTTTGTTGCCTCGATCATCTTTTGATTTGGGGGTCACCCATAATCGAGATCACTGTTGGACTGTGATGCGTACTAATAATACCGTTCCATATTAAATCTCTCGTCCTCTGGTAGTTTATTTTTCAACATCTAAGTTTAAATGTGGTGTTGAGTTATTGACGGTTGCATGGGCCCTCCTTCTCTGCCATTCAAGCTTTGACTTGTCGCTGCTTGGCCCAGAAGGCTCGCATGTTTACATTGGGAGTGCTTATTGTAAAATAATTCATTTGCAGAAAAAAGTATAACAAATTTGTTTAACCAAAAATCAAAATACATAACTAAGTTATGATATATAAAAATAATAAAATAAATGTTAGCGTTTAATATTATCAATTAACTAATTATTTAAAATTGTATTTTTATTATACATAAATTTTAGCCCCTTTATTATATATATACTACCTATTGTCTTTAATATAAAAGTTAGTTTGACATCTAATTTAATCTTAAATATAAGACTTCAAACTAATTTGTTACTCATATTTATTCATTTTTTTAAAAGTAATCCTTATAGTAGTTACACATTAAAAGTACTATCAAATAGTAGTTCTAGCTAATACATATGATTAGTAAAGGTATTATAGGAAAGATAACATCTAATTATTACAAATAACTAACTTAGTAAACTTTTTTAATCTACTTAAATTAGTCAACTAGTTCTTATATTAAGGACCCAAGTAGTATATTCTATTTTTATTAAGGATGGGAATACATCAATGCGCATTGCTAATTGACGAAGGAAAATATTGGTGCTACTAGGTCTTACTAATTTATTTAACACATTTGATCCATCCTTTTTAGAAACAACAGAGATGGAAATAGAATTTATGCCTGCAGTTGTTTTACAATCATGAAGACTCGATAATCTGTCACAAGCCTTAAAAAAGCCCTCAAAAGTTTCTTTCCATAAGCGTCGTGGTAAATACTTTTAACGACGATTACTTTGATAACTGCTGTTGAAAGATTTTTTAATGGTGGTTTTTTCAAAAACTGTCATTAAAAGTTTTTACAGAGTTTTAAAACCTTTATCGCGCGATGAAATTCTTTAACTTTTTCATAGTCTACATGGTCCCCCATCTCTGTCCCTACTTGACTCTTCTTCCTAAGGTATATTTCAGCCAAACCCAACCATTCTCTGCCATTTTTCACCATTCATTTGCCGTCCTCCGTTGTCCACGGTGGTTTTTGCCGTTCATTTGCCTCTTTCCAAGTTTTTGAGCGTCTTTTACATCATGAGTTTGCTCTTCCCTCTTCTTCAATTTTTTTTTCGATTGTTTGACGATACAAATTTATTATATATATCAAATGGGTTGATTGATTTTACTTTTTGTAATATTTGCATTGGTTGTTTTGAGTATACTATTTATTTGGAGAGTTGGATTGTGACATTTGGAAGATGACAACGTCATTGACAAGGTTTTAGTTCTCCCAATTTCAGTTTCTTTGTGCAATTCCAAACTTAAGTCATCTGCAATCTCACCTTGAATTTTAATGTTCACAGTTTGGGACACAGTTGCAAGTATAAGTCGATCAAAAAGGTTTAGTCCCTTGGCTTTTTTGCCTACTTCTTTTACCAAGGTCGTTTTGCCACAGCCCCCCATTCCATACAGTCCGATCATGCGAACACCATCATCTGGGAGAGCAGCCAACAATTGATCTGAAGCCAGCTTTGTAAAGTGGAAATACACAAAATTTCCAGAAGAAAAGTACTCTACATCTGGGATTGGGACAGGGGTAGAAAAGGGATTAAGTTCACTTCTTTCATTGAGATTCTTTGTTGCCTCGATCATCTTTGTCATTTGTCTACGCAAACAATATCTCCTCCAAGTTTCGTAATGCCACTGAAACTTTTGTTTTCTTCCTGTGTAATATACTTTGAATGGCCGCCTATTGCCCCATTGTGACCGGTTATACCGATTTATATTATACTTAATAAAATTATATTATGTTTAAAATTAATTAAATTTTTATTCAATACACATTGATTTTCTTTTTTATCAATATATTAAAATGAGTATAAATAATATAATACTGTGGAGCGCGCAATTCGCTTTTTCCCAGTTGCAAGCTTGTGACCATTTTATGACGTGCGTTTAACCACGAAGTGCCGATAAATATAACGGTGGTGTCGTCATATCTCATTGGCTCTTTATTTGAAATGTCCAAGCTATAAAGTCTTCCACTGCTTAGTCTTCCAAGTCTTCCAAGCTAGTCTTCTATATATGTATGTCCATCTTCTGCAACAATAAGTTCTGCTTAATTGACCCAAGAAGCAAGCAAGGGAACGGGCTCCGTGCCTTTTAGAAAGCGTGTAGGTCACAAATATGTGAAAACAGATCTATCCCACTGATCTTAAGCCACAAGACCATCTTCGATACGATATAACCTCTTCAATTTCCTTCTTCATCTTCGCTCTCTTTACGTGGAGCCAACCCTACCTATATAAATATATATATGTATATATATCCATCCAAAATTCATCGAAACTAAAGATGTTTCAACCTAGCCTCCTTTCTTTGATCATCACTTTCATGTTCTGGTTATCATGGTGGACACTTAAGGGCGTCGTTTCGGACCCACAGACCAATCTCTTGAGAAAAGTTTGCACTACATCTGGCATGGCAGACGTTAACGAAACGTTTAGGGACATCAGAGAGCAGATTGTGAGCATGAACAAGTGCTTTGCGACGGCGCAGCAGCGTAATAAAGAAGACCTTGTTTTAAGTCTTTTTCAGTGCAGAAACTACCTCTCCGTTCATGACTGTGTTGGCTGCTTCGACGCCGCCGCCAAAGAAGTCCGCAATTGCCCTGATGGCACGGCCGGCGGCCTTGTCATCTACGATGGCTGCTTCCTCAGGTACTATTGGTCCACTAATTCTTCGTCTTCTTGTTTTTCCAATTTTTTCCAGCCGCCAGGAAAGTTTGAAATCTGACCGTTTCTTTTTAGTTCTAATCTTTTTGTTTTTGAGGATGAGCTTTTCTTTTCTGAGTAGCAGATCATAGGGATAAAGTATTTTATTGGAGTCCACATGAGGTGCTCATCCAATCTATGAGCACTTCATGCTCAACGCCCAAACGACTTCGTTTTTGCAGACGTGGGAGGCAGCCTCAATTAATTTTCTCTCCACTCCACGTGGTGCTTCCATTTCTCCATCTACACCCTTTTTTTTATTGGGTTGTTACTAGCCACACCCTTTTTTTTTTTTTAAAGTTCACTTGATTTTTATTTTAGCATCTTGAAAATTAAAATAATTAAATATTGTAATTTTTTTATAATTAACACAAATATGTGTTTTAAAATTATATTTAAAATAAAATTAGGCTTCCTACAATATTTTACAAAAAAAAATCTTAGCAACACGATATGATTACTTGTAATTTTTAAAGAGATTAAAATACATCGAGTATTTTAAAATATTTTTTAAATACTGAAAAATACACCTAATGTTCCCAATATTTTCTAAGTAGTGTTTAGTATATTAAATTAATTTTTAATTCATTCAATACCTTAAACTATTTTTTAATACTTAAAAGATATTTTAAAATACTGGATGTATTTTGACACCTTTAAAAGTTATGGATAATCAAATCGTGTTGTTAGATTTTTTTTTTTAAATACTCTAGGAGCCTTATTTTAGCTTATATATAATTTTAAAATATACACACTACTTCTTATCCTTAATATAAAAACTAGTTAAAGTTTAAATTTGGTTTTAAATAGAAAACCTCAATCTATCTTATCTCACATCTTTTTCTAAAATATTCTTGTTGATTGTATGGAATTTTCACCAAGCGATAATTTTAATTATCTAATATACATAATTGAATAGGATAATTACAATTTTTAATTTTTAAAATTTTAAAGATGCTAAAATAAAAATCAGGTTTTTTTTAAAAAAACTAAACTGTGGCTAGTAACAGCCTAATAAAAAAAAAAAAAACGAGAGAGATGGAGAAATGGAAGCATCACGTGAAGCGGAGAAAAAATTGATTGAAGCTGCCTGCAACCCGCACAAAAACGAAGTCGTTTGGGCGCTGAGCATGAGGTGCTTGTCGATTCGATGAGCGCCTCATGCGGACTTATTTATTGCTAGGTTTATTATACAGTGTTTACATGGATTTGCCTTGCGTACTCATCAGTTTTGATAAGCTTCTAATACTCATCAGATTTAGATAATTCAACTTTAGTTTTAGTTTTATTTTTATTTTTTTAAAATAATTATTTTAATAGGTATAGGATAAAAAAGAAAAATAATCTCTTAACTGCCATTCTTTAAAAATATGATTTTTTCTATTTTAAAATAATTATTTAAAAATATTAAATCTGGACTGTCTAGATTAAATGTGTACGGTCGAGATTGCTCATCAAGTGATGAGCACCAAATATGGACCCATGTTTACATTCAGTGATTAAACTTTAGATCAGTCCAGTGACAAACCAGATGTAATAAAGCCATGAAAAGAATGTAGAGATGTAAGAGAAAATCAACATTGGTTAATTTTATAAAAATATTAAGGTTCCATCCACTCCTAAAGTATTCTTCCATATGCACCTAACATCATTAACTTTTTTCAAATGCAAAGTACGCATGTACTATTTTGCAACCTTCATGCTGCTTTTACACCTCAAAAAAATGTTGGTGTTAGGCCTCATGGAGAAATATTTCATGGGTAAATTCGGAATTTAAGGCTTTATAGAATGCATGATTCCATAATTAACATATATTTATTAATATGAAAATAAAATTGATAACCATAGATTTGTAAATTTGGATTATATAATAAAGTTATATTTCTATTTGAATCTAAAATTTAGAAATTTATGTATATACAAATATTTTATTCCAGTTAAAAACTTCATTGTAAGAAAAATTATATTAGCTTACATGGTTTTTTTTTGTTAAAAGAAAAAAACTCATGGTTTTATTAGCATTAGAAAAGTAATAATCTTGATCTGTACAGAGCTAAACTCAAATTGAACTTGGAAAAAGGATACGATGTATACTTTTGTGTGTTAGGTACGCCGCCGATGATTTCTTTGAAGAAACAACGGAAGATTTAAATGCTGCGTCGTGTGGTAACCAAACCATGACAGAATCCAGTATGTTTGCATCACTTGTGCAACAAGTGCTAAAGACTCTGCGAACAACAACACCCAAGAACCAAGGGTTTTTTGCGGCCACAAAGATAGAATTGCCTGATAATAGTACAACTATTTATGCCTTTGCTCAATGTTCTGAAACTATCGGTCAGACACAATGCTTCAATTGCTTGAACACTGGCTATAACAATATTTTGCCGACTTGTCTTCCCAATTCGGAGGGTAGGGCTTATGCTGGTGGGTGCTTTATGAGATATTCCACTACCTCCTTCTTTCCAGATAATTACCAGACAGTTCATATTACTCCCATGGGCAAACAAGGTACTCCATTGTTTATCAAATCCTTATTTGCAGAAATTTTAGTTAATTACTTTGGTGATTTCACAGGTTTTTTTTAATGATTTTTTTTAAAAAAAATATGTCTAACTCGTTTTTTTTTTAATAATCATAAAGAAAATTCAAAACCAGTGCACCATTTTTTGCCTCTAAGATATCAAAATATCTGTTTTTTTAAGAATCTAATAATCAAAAGAAACAACAGAAAAAAATTTAGAAAAGGAGGGAAAGACTAAGGAGCAGTAGAAGGGGTAGCTGACATCGCAAATGCCTCAAAATGACAATTTGGTTCATTTTCTTATGCAGGGGCAATATAATTCTGAATCTCTCAAGTTACATTATATGTCTTATTTCAGTGCCCCATTAATTATTAGACATGGATATATATAGACTTGCATAAATGTTGACTCATTTGAAAGTGATGAGTTCCCTATTTTTTATGTCTTGCAGGTTCAAACAAGAAGGGGACCATTATAGGTGTAGTTTTTGGAGGTGTAGCTTTTGCTTTGATCCTTCTTACACTATTAGCTTGGATTAAACAACCAAAAAGGCCTGAGAGACCAGTTCCTAGAGGTAAACACCTTGAAAAATGTGGTCTACTGTATCATTTGTAATGATTTATTGTGATAATTTGATCTCATTTTCCCTTTAAAAGAAAACGTTAGGGACGTTAATTCATCTTTATGAACAAATAAAGGAATCCCTAGCTGCTGCTTCTTAATTTATGAAGAGACTTTATGTGACTAATGTTTGCCATGACAGGAGATATATCTGGAGTAAGTAAGTTGAAAGGCCCAATTAATTTTAGTTATAGAGAGTTGGAGTTTGCAACTAAAAGTTTCAGTGCAGAAAATAAAATTGGAGAAGGAGGATTTGGTGCTGTATATAAGGTAACTATATATTTTGATTTTAAATATTTTGATCTCGATGATGTTCCAAGGCAAGGGCGTATTAAGGCAGTACTTTCATATACTGTTGCAAATATGCAAAACTTACTAGCAATATTTTGAGGATTGACATTCTTAATTTTCATAAATAGGGTACTCTGAAAAGTCGGAAAATAGTTGCTGTAAAGAAATTAATCATACGCCAATCTGGGAAGGTGGAAGAAGAATTTGAAAGTGAAGTGAAGCTTATAAGTAATGTTCATCATCGGAATCTTCTTCGGCTTCTTGGATGTTGCAGGAAAGGAAATGAGAGAATTCTTGTTTATGAATATATGAAAAACACCAGTCTAGACAAATTCTTATTTGGTATATATATTTTATCCTCCAACAAAGCATATATATAGTTCTTTAATCTTTAGCTATTGAATTTCTTTATAAAATTATGACATGTGGGCATATTTTCAACTAACAAATATATCACTGACTCCTTCGATAATAATTCATTCACATGTCATAGTTTCATGCAAGAAGTTCATAAACAAACATGTCAGAAACATCTTTTAATAAATTATTTGATTCTCTTTCCTCAATGTTTCATGTAAATTTGTGAAATAGGTAAAAACAGAGGTTCTCTTTGTTGGAAGCAACGGTATGATATAATTTTAGGAACAGCAAGGGGTTTGGCTTATCTACATGAGGAATTTCATGTACGTATCATACACAGAGATATAAAAGCTAACAACATTCTCTTAGGTGATGATCTCCAACCAAAAATTACTGATTTTGGCTTAGCAAAGCTTTTACCTAAAGAAAAATCTCATCTTAGCACAAAATTTGCCAGAACATTGTAAGTAAAAAATTCATGTTGATGACACACATGATGCCACACATTACATTGTATCTGTCTATTTCATATTCAAAATATTGGTCATGCACTAATTTGAATCATTAACTACAACATAAAATTTTATATTTTACAGAGGATACAACGCACCGGAATATACAATTCATGGTCAACTATCGGAAAAAGCTGATATTTATAGCTTTGGCATTGTACTCCTAGAAATTATCAGTGGTGAAAAATGCAATGAATTGAAGATTCGCGATGATATTGAAGGTGAATTTCTACTTAAAAAAGTAAGAAAATTCATATGAAATTAAAAATAGTAGTTTTATTCGAGTGAATTTTAATATAGGGCTGTTTTAACCACACAAATTTCCACTTTTCTTGTTTGCCCTTTTTATTCCATTTCCTTTTAATTCACATGACAGGCTTGGAAGCTATATGAGAGAGGCTTACACATAGAGTTGGTGGATAATACCATGAATCCAAATGATTATAAAGTAGAAGAAGTGAAGAAAATTATAGAGATTGGTCTGCTTTGCACTCAAGCATCTGCTGAATTAAGGCCATCAATATCTGAAGTAATTGTTTTGCTCCAAGGCAATGGCTCATTGGAGAATATGCGACCCACCATGCCTATCTTGATTGAAACTTAAAACTAGGGGTCCCTGTGTGACATCTATACCTTTAGCGCTTCCTTTTACATCAATTACCATGGCCTTTACTTTCTTGCTACTGGCAAATATTTTCCAAGAACTGTGGCTGAGGGTGACTTCTAATTTTGAACCAAACAGGTAGAGAATAAGGTAAAAGACCTCAGCTTGTGCTTGGAACAGAAACTTGTGGTTTATTGTAGGGATCGGAGTTTGCGGACACACAAAACTATTTTGGGAAGTCTTCTCGGCCGGATGTGGCTCTCTAATCATAGAAATGAGCTTTTTTGGACACGTGGCACACAAAGACCTCAGCGTGGTCTTCTTATTTCACACACACACATATATATATATGGGAATATAAATATGGATAATTGCTTTTTTCTCATCCTCTCTAATCCACTCATGAATTCCATTGCCCCTTTCAAATGAGATCCATCTCTTAGTGTGTTCTCCAACAAGACAATATTAATTCCTTAGGCTTCTCATCTAGTCAGTGTATGGTAAATAGTGTTAGTATTTAAGCCCAACACCAAGTGGATGGCATGTTCAATAGTTTTGTAAAACCCATATCACCAAATTAAGGATGATTTTATTGAGGATTCATCAAAGATTAAAAGCAAGAACACCTCAAGGTTATGTTGACGTACTACTGTAATAGTGCCTGGAACATGTTCAGAAATGCTCTAAAGTTAAAAACTTTAAAAGGCCTTTTTTTTTTAAAAAAAAACTTTCAGGAGAGACAAGAAACAGTTTGAAGAAACATAAGAATGCCAAGTTAACAGAAGATGCATACAAGAGTACAGTAAGAGACAAATATCACTACCATTACGTAAGCCTACCACTTCAGTAACTAAATTTACTTCACAACATGAATAAAAACCTAAATGAAGAGCTTCTAAATAATAACTGATTGATGTATTACCTCTTAGCCACTAACCTGTGACTTTTCTGCTCTGTATTTCGAGTTGATGAATATGTTGGATGTGACTGCTTCAGCATCTCAGTAACAAAACCAGAACATGGACCAGATGCATTCCCAAGAGTATGGTTGCCCCCACAGAGACAGAGACAGAGAGAGTAGAAAGACAAACATAAATCCCTTGCTTACAAATTCTGTTCATTAACATAATTTTGGACGTATATTGAATAATTGGAGGTATGCACTAGTAAGCCGTGATAAGGCATACGTGCACAAGGTACTTGGCTAACCAATTACCAGAACAGAACACGGTTCAAACAAAACAGTAATTCAGTAACAATTAATTGAAGTTCCAAATGCCACTTCAATGTTTTATCTGAAAATAAACAGGAAAGAGGGCAGAGCTTGGGTTCTTCATGTCGGAGATTGTGATAGGCTAATCAATTGGATGTGTAGACATTATATTTAATTTATTAAAAGAAGTTTTATCAAATGTTTATTTATTATATTGACTGTGAAATTGATGAATCAGCACAAGTTTGACTAAAATAATCTGACCTAGCATGTCTAATAAGCAGGTGACATGGCTTTTCTTGTTAATTCCATTGTTTTGTCTGAATATTACTCCTCTGATCTTATTTATAAAACACTTCTAGCATGTTTCACACAGACCAAGGAAAACCCTAAATTTCATTAACTCTCATTTAAATTTTAATAACTTTTCAACTTTATCCCTATTTAATATACCTTATACCTCATATAAACAAAGTCAATACAATAATAAATGAGGGGTAAATTTGTACATCCATACAAAAAAAATTTCTCAGTGCCTTATAAATAGGACCAAAAAATATCTTTTCTCTCTACCCTATAAATAGGACTAGAGGAGTATTTCTGAAAAAATTTCTTACTCTGAAAAAAATTCCAAGAGCCAAAGAGAGCATTTACTGAACAGAGAAAACAAAGCAGTGGCAGACGAAAAAAATTCCACATCACCTGCTTATTAGACATGCCAGGTCAGATTATTTTGGTCAAACTTGTGCTGACTCATCAATTTCACAGTCAAAGTAACAGATCTATTAGCATAGGATACCGGTGCACCATTTTAATTACTTTGAGGGCAAAATTGCACCATAAATTACTTTAGGCCGCTGGATGCACCTTAACCCCAAAAAGATTCCACATCACCTGCTTATTAGACATGCCACGTCAGATTTTCTGGTCAAACTTGTGCTGACTCATCAATTTAACGGTCAAACTAACATATCTGTTAGTATGGGATACCGGTGCACCATTTTAATTACTTTGAGGGCAAAATTGCACCATAAATTACTTTAGGCCACTGGGTGCATCTGACAAAATACTTGGGGGTGCTGGGTGCACCTTAACCCTAAAATATATTAAATCAATTAATAATCAAATAATGCCAAAAGGATTAATTAAGTTGACAAAACCTATAGAAAAGATATCAAAATATATAAAAATAATTGAGTTTGTCAGTAGGTGTGTGCTGCAGGTTCAAGCCCGCTCTCTTCTAACTCAAAAGAGAAAAAGAAAAAGAAATTATTCATATTCAATAAATATAAAATGTCTCCATTCACTGTAGAAATTTTTTATTTTTGAAATAATAAAAATGTAGAAAATCTTCTAATCGAATATAACATTATTTATGGTGAAATAATGTTATCTTATTATTATGTAAAAATGATAATATTGTTTAATTTAGGATTCAAAACCCTTAGAAAATTTATTCTAAAATATGATATATTTGGAAGATCTCAGATAATATGCATAATTTTCTGAACCAGATATCGTATCTCTCTTTCGATGGGGTGGATGAATTTTATGTATTTGATGCATAAATTTGGTGTATAATTTATTATTTAATTTAAATATAAAATTTAAGTTGAATAAAGATTTATCTCAATGAGGAGAGAGGCTCACCAGGGTGACGATAGAGAGGCTAGGGCTCCTTGAGAGTGATAAAATCATTAAAAACCACTTATAGAGAGAAAAATGCTAAAAGTAATAATAAAAGATATTTGTCACTTGGAAAATAAGTGTGACCTCTTTGAACAACAAAATCAGTTATAACTTATTCCTCCAGTCCTAAATATAAGACCTTTATACACACTATAAAAAGAGTCTTATATTTAGGACCAGAAGGGTATATAAATAGAAAATCTCAAGGTGGCACCCATATGGAGAGTCTTGATTTTGCTTTACTTGCTAAACAAGTTTGACGGCATATTTATGGTGATGATAAGTTACTTTTTGTTGAGGTCCTGTCATCTAAGTATTTTCAAGAGATTGAGGCAAAAACAAAAAGTATTTTAAAGGGAGATTAGGGGTGATAACGAATTGCATTTTAATATGCCTTGGCTCTAGAAAGGAACTTTTAGATACTAAGAAGCTTTCACCAATAATCTTAATTGGAGGATTGACAATGAAACACTAATTTCTTCTTCTTTTTTTTTGACCAAAAGATAAACACTAATTTCTTTGTATTATCGTGTCTAGCGAAAAATGCAGCCAACTCGCCCTGTCACATTTCTCACTTCTTGGTGGATCTTAAATTGCCTAACCAAAAGGTATCAGGAACTCCAAATCTGTTAATGTTACCTCTAATTTGCCTTTCTTCGCATGGAACTCGAGATCGTAATGTGAGTCTTACGTGAATAGTCGACTAAAGCGTATTTCCTCCTTCTCAACATAGACTTGTATCTCTTTAATTCCTCCTTTTGGAAGCATCTTTACAATTTATAATGCAACCTGGACAAACATCAGAGATCCTTTTGGTGGATTATTTGAAGAAAACCACGGAACATCTTTTTCTCTTGTGCAGATTTGGGAGTTCAGTTTTGAACATTTTCGCTCTGCCTACTGCTCCCTAGAAGATCTCTTCCTTGGTTCCTGAAACAATTGTGGAATGATGTCCCGTATTCTTGATTTTATGTATTTATAATACTTTTGATTTTTTAAAAAAGAAAAGAAAAATTTCCACTTAGTTTCGATCCTCATTCACGTTATTTGAAATACTGATCCATGGACTACCAAAGAAAATCTTCAATCGATCGCTTTAATTTTCAGTACTTAAATGCTTAGACTTGGCTTTCCCTGCCAAGAGAAGCTTAGCCTATTAATAGAATTTTCTTGCTTTTGACGTTTAAATTCAGCTATAGAATTTTCAACCTCTTTGACAAGATCCTCGGTAGCAAACTGAAAGTGATAAATATGCAAAAGTTAATAAGCCAAAACGTCATCCAGCCGCACTCCATAGTTGATTAGAAGGGTACTATGTAAAATAAATATTATTTCCAACACACAGGGAATTCAATTGCTCTGACAAATGTCAGCTTTTTGCTATTTAGCAAAGTGAGAAGAAATTCTTTCTTTAATCACCTCAGGAGAACTATGACAACATAAATTTTCATAATCTAGGACGCTATAGAATTAGGTTAATTCCTAAAAGAAATTAAGTAGAAATTCTAGTATTCCAATTAGGGCCTTCTTATGAAACAAATTTTTCCTTCTAATTCAGGTCTGATTTTGAACCAGTCTCTTGATTGAGAATTGGAGAAGGAATGAATAAAATCAGGACTTTGAGGTCATTTTCTCCACCTGGGTGCTTGAATTAGATCTAGTTTAATTTGCAAAATTTATGGATTTTCGGTGTGTTTCACAGAAACAAGGGCTGTTTGGGAATTAAGGATTAACTCTGCATGAGAAGGAGGAGGAAAAATAGGCAAAACCTCACTTTGACTCGTGTTACGTCTTTGGCTAATAAATATAACATTGGAAGGAGGAAGTTGGTAAATTACATGTTCATCATTGGAATTTAGAAAGTTGAAATGCTAATCAAGAAGTTGAATCATTCAACAGGGAGAGAATCAGGCACTTGGAACCAAAAGGCATGTTATAGTGAATTTGGAAATCTTTAAATTAACCACAAATTTTGAAGCAATATATTGATTGGTGAGTTGCCTGTTAAATTAGAACGTCTTCAATTCTGAGCTATGATGTTCCTGAGGAGCAGTATTCTCATTAAAGTCAAGGTTTACCAACAAAGAAGTGGGTCTCAAAGCTCAAAGGGTATCATTTTTAAATCAAACACAAAGGAGGAATGGAAAATACAGCAGCTGATGCTTTATCAAGAAAAGGGAATCCCATGGAATAAAAATCCTTTTCCTTATGACAGTCAGGCGTTTGGGAAGAGTGGGAATCTGGGTTGCAAAAAGAACTTAAATAGCCTCCCTCATGCAACAGCTGATTTCTAGACAAAAGTGCCATGTGAGCATACATTCCGTGGGTGCTTAATTTATAGAGGGATTTTAATCCTTATTGTAAACAAGAGATTATAACAAAGTAAATTTTTTTAGAAAGAGGCATGAAATCCCCTCTGGAATTGGTTTTTGCATTGGGAAACATAATACACAAGAATGATCCTGATGCATAGCAAATATGAGAAACCTTATTTATTACTTTTCAATGAAAATATACAACTAATTACTCATGCTGCATGACAAGAAAATTTATTAAGAATACAAACTAGGTATTGAGATTTGTCTCCCTTTTTTCTCCGGCTGCCCATTGTCCCAAGGGAAAGTGCACAATTGGACGAAGGAAAACAAAGCCTAGAATAGTTTTTAGTACGACTTGTACATATTTTGAGACATGAAGTTATGTATGACGAGTGATGTTTGTTAACATAGCATGCGTGGTCCTTTGTGATTGGACAAGTCATGATAAGAATGAAAGTGATAAAGAACAGAAGACACTAAATAGGACTGCCTGAATGTACAAGTGAGTGATAAGTACTATCCGAACGATGCAAGATTTAGTTAACTGGATCAAGGTTCAGCCAATTGGATCTTAATAGGACTGAATTAATTAGATCTGGAGTCAACTAACTGGAACATGAAAGTCAGGATTCTGTTAACTAGGTGAGGTATAAGTTAATTGAGACCTACAAGTTAAGAAACATCTAAGTTGGTAAACCAACACTGAGTGGGAGCCAAAGGTAGAAACAATGAAGTCTTCTAATAGGTTCAATTAACTTGACCATTATTCTAGTAAATATAACCCATGATGGAATATATTAAAAATGTTTAAGGCAATGTTGTCCTAATCAATAAACCCAGCTACATGCCTTTTTAGAATCAACATGTACAGGTGTTCATAATTGATTAGTTATCACAGGTACATACTTATTCAGTGAATCCATATACCTGCAAATTTTCACGCCGATATATATCTCCAACTGCAAGATTCTGTTTATTAACCTTGTTATATTATCTCTTTGGCGTTCAAGATATTCATTCACGGCCTTTGGACTTGACAGAGAAGCCAACTGCTGCTCAGTTAGTTTTACTTTTGCCTGTGTCACAATTATTTTACTTCAAAATCAATACATGGAGGGAGGGGGGAATGCAGAGATTTCTCGTGCTGAAAGCGTAAAAAATTTAATCGTTATAGAAATCAAATTTTAAATTGTTATTGACATGTCAATCATTACCTGAATTTCTAATAGGTTAGCTCCATAAAGTTGTCTACCTTTTTCCTCAAACAAGGATTGAGGGATATCAACTTCTACCATCTGAAAGATGACATGTAATATAAATCTCTTACAATAATATTCCAAGAATACTTGCGCTTCATATCAGATAATACCACCCAATCAATGGGAAAGGGTCAAAGAGTAGAAATGCTTAGAAGAAAGTTATGTGCTATGACCATTGATACATTTCAAAATGATGCAGAGCATACGACAAAAGGGTAATTGGCAAAAGAATTTGCATAAGTTTAGAACATGTTTATTTCATTGTTTGAAAATGAGAGTTAGGTTTGTTTTGAACTGAATATTGGGATGACCAACGCTACTCCAAAATTAGTAACAAACAATCATACAAAAGGTTCAATTGTGTATTATCGTTTGACCCAAACTTCGGCTTATTTTGAATTGTCTATAATATCCATAAATCATAATATTTTGATTATAGACAGCCGTAGGATTCTAAAATCAACATTTGCATTCAATTCTTAGTAGAATAGCTCTACAAACTAGCTCAGCCAAAAACTATGCTATTTCTTGTGTCATTTCCTATACTTAAATGGAAGTTTCAAGGTAATCTTCTAGAAAATTCTCTCATGTTTTGTTGATCAAACTTAAATTTTAGCATTTCAAAAAAATTGCAGTGCTTCTGCGCTTCCTTCCTCAATCTTGATTGTATATTTCAAGTGGACTACAATGATTTTGAACTGAGCCCTAGCAGTTTTATCCCTCTTTGGTAGATTCTTCTGGGTGGTGAGTGCAAATCATCACTCTGATGAAATCCCCAGAAAATAATTGTTTATATGAAAGGTCTGCACCAATGTTCCACAGTTCATGGAGGATGGATACAGCATCAATGTACAAGAGGAATGCAAATAGATCAGGATCACAACTTTCCAGTATAAGAGACTACAGGCTCTTCTAGCTCAATCCAAATTCTACCTACCCACCACAAATGCTCTTTCCAGCCTTAACAATATCGCTCAAATATAAGTTTCACCCCTCATACGTTGCCAGGGTAGTAGTTATGTAGGTGGTTCAAACTCCTCATTATTCTCTGCCCTAGTGGTCCCCTCAACACTGATCCTTCCTTTATTCCATTGGCTTTTGATGTGTTAATGGACCAAAAGACATTCCTAATCCATGAATCCATCGTTACCTCCCCCAGCATGAGTCGGCCTGTCTCCAAAGGAAAAATCCGGGAATTGTTTCTGTCTTACATCGAAGTCTCCCAACGTACTCTGAAAATAAGCAAACCTTCAATTTAACGAGAATTTCCCCCTCCAATCAGTTGGCTTCCTCCTTGAACACAACCTCTAGACATAAAGCTAATTGAAGAAAGGAAGAATTTGTGGTGATGGAATTGAGGAATGCAGTGACTTCAATTGAGAAACAAAGAAAACCAAATAGATACTTGCTATATGTGGTAGCTCAACCACCTCATGCTTTTCAATGAATTTGAAGGACTCGAGAACCTTGGGCTCAACTTTCATAGGCTAAACATGGTAGCTTAACATTAGAAAAATCTTCAGCTAAAAAAAAAAAAAAAAGATTAGAAAAATCAATCTCCCAAATCAACTGATACATCCCTCCATTTTTTTATCTACAGATGCATTCAAATACTCTCATGCCCTGTTTTAAGTTCATTTTCAGTTCTATTGGAATATTGAGAAACTTGGCATTATTTTTTATTCATTAGGGAAAGTCAGTACAAGCCTCTTCAAATTAGGGAAAGTGAAGAGCAAAATTATGACAAAAACACTAACTTACAGCAGCAAAAAAATAACAGTATCCTAAGGTAGGAAATAACTTCTGTGACTTTAGAAAGGTCAGGACTCTCCCATGCAATACTCACTGATTGCCTCTGACATTCAGGCAAAACTGCCCCCAACAACTGATTCATGTCTTCCACAGCTCAATACACATCAGCTTGAATACAGAAGGCATTTCACAATCATGCAAGGCCTTCAATGGTGTCATCCCAACTGACCTGTTTTATGCAGTATTAGAACAGTACATTGCCTGAGGTAACCTGGTCCACCGGTTTGTATGTTTCCTAATAAGCACTCTAAACTGGTCTCTGAACTTTTGTTAACGACCTCTGTTTTTCATCAGCTTCTGAGGGATACCACGAATTGTAACTACACGAAATTACTGCAACCTTGAAAAATTCCCCCAAAAATGGCTTGTGATGACTTTGTCTGGAGCAAAAGATTGTGGATTGCTGAGTTTTTATTCGTTTAAAACTGAATGACATTCCCTCATTTCAGTTTTTTAAAAACTGAATTTCGGAGTTTTCAGTGTCATTCTTACACTTAGGTAAATTTTGGTTGTTTTCAGATTTACACCAGTTTAGGTAACAAATGGTCATTTCATGGTCCACCCCCATGCCTTCCAGATCGAAAAGGATGTATTGACCATCATAATTGATATGCATGACTCCTGTGATGCATCAAGATTCATGAATTAACGCAAAGTCAGGAAGAGGCGGATCAAAGCCATCTCTTTCTATCCCCTATCACTGAATTCAAGAAAACATCAAATGCAACAAAAAAAGGGCCAAATGCCAACCAGAAAATCTGAAAATTTTCTTCAAAGCGGTTGTGTCAAATACTCGTCGTCGAAAACACAATAGAAGAAACACACAAACTGAACCAAAGGCACTGTAGCAAGAAAGTTTTAACATCGAAAAGGGAATAGATTCAATCTAATACCTTAGAAAGCTGATCTAAGATAGCATTATCAGTTGCTTGTTCTGGAGCTGTCTGCTCCACCTCTAGAAATCTCTGTAACAATTTTTCTTTGACCTGCAAATTCACACGGGAACTTAAACCGGTCACCTGAATATTATACTTCAGTTTAAAATGGTAGCAGTACTTTAGGGGAGAAAATGATACCTGCTCCACCTGAATATTTCTTTATTACAAAATTTTTGCTAACGCTTTTTACTCACAAAAAAGCCACTCTACAATGAAATAAAAGATATTATAAATCATATGATATTTATACAGGAAAGTAACGTAAAAGAATGGATTAGCGGAAAACGTATAACGAATAATTTGTTTAATTAAAAATTAAAGATATAATTAATTTATAACATATAAAATTAATAGAATAATAAAATAAAGGTTTTGCTAAAAAAATAAAATAAAGGTTAGTTTTTATAGTATTGTTAACAAATTTAATAAATATTTTAATATTATCCGTCCACCGGACTCAAGCAAGCAAGCAGTATTAGGAAACACGATTTTTAATTAGTGCTAATATTATTGCATTAGAAAGAAAATTTTAGACGCAAACTTGTGAGTTGCAACATAACACAAAAATAAATAAACAAAAAAAATAAGGAAAGCAAGAGAAGAAAACACTAAACTCAGCCTGAGGTCTAGAGGATGAAGATGACAGAGAGGCTAGCAAAGTCCCAACAGGTGAATCCAATATCTGAACTCTCTCTGACGTTGCAATCTCAAGTCTGTAATTAGCCCCCAAAAAAAAAAAGATGAATAGTGGTCCAATGGAAATCTATTAACTTGGAATGCCCTTATTAATACTCTCTCCGTTCTTTATTATAAGAGATAAATAACCAAATTACGTAAATAAAAAAAACAGTTAAAATTAGTTGAGGACAATTAATATGTAAGAAGTATAATGTTTTTTTCAACAATACCCCCATTAATAAGGAGAGAGAGTATGAGAGAGAACAATTAAATTATTAAAATTATTAAAAAAAAGAGAAGTGGGAGGAAGAGAGAGTATGAGTTGAAGACAAAATAAATAGGAGTAAAATAGGAAATCAATACAAAAAATAGAGACAACTTTTAAGTGTCTCTTATATATGAGAACATGCCATAAGCATCAAATGTCTCTTATAATAAGGAACGGAGGGAGTATCAAACTAAGTGGCCTTGAGATTAGAAAATTCAGAGCGGAGAAGGATGGTAAAGTCATATATGGCTTCCACGCTTTTTCTTTTTTCTTTTTCTTTTTTTTAAATTTAAACACAGCACATTAATATATTAAAAGACCTATATATCCAAGCTTGGTGCGTGCCATTAGAAGAATTTTCTGTTAACTATATAAAATAGTAGTAATCCATTAGCCAAAAAAAAAAGTATAACATATTTTTCTATACATACACAGCTTATATAAACATTTTTTCTTCTCTCTACACACAAACTTTATAACAAAGAAACGTGAAAATGAATGAGTTTGACTCTTATACGTGCTCCCAGAAAATGTTGTTATTACCTCTCAAATTCTTATTATAAGTACATAATAATAATTTTATATAAATTAATAAAATTAGTTAAAATTGATTATTTTTTATGCAATATAAAAATTATCTTCAGCAAAAGTTATTAGTTAAAAAATTTGGTTAATAAATTATAAAATTTTAATTTTTTTTATAAACTAGAAAATTTTTAACGTTAGTTAAAAACATTGAGCCCAAAAAAGTTAATATTTTGTTAATATTTTAGTTATAATAGGCTGGAGAGGAAGCATATTATCGCAAAACTTTTCATGCCATTGATCGCCTTTTTTACTGGGGTTCTTTTTTTTTTTTTTTAAACTGGTTATGTGGTTTAATCCACCACAGACGATGATGGACTCCCAGAGTCGAACGGACACGGCTTATCTCCTTTTACCGTTTACTGTTCTTCCTTACGCCCAAAACTATGCCGTTTTGAGAAATATATGGGAGGATGGCATTTTTTCAAAGGAAAATCTAACATTCTAAAATATTTTTTTTAGTGCATTTAATACTTTAAAATATTTTTCTAATGACAACTAGTATATAACATTTACAATCCAAAATACTTTTCATAGGCGCCTAGTATCCTAAAATTTTATAGGAACGCCCAGTGTCTAGTATCAATCACATGGAAGAATTTATTTTTCAGTAGCAATTGATTTTCCAAACTAATTTTTAATACATCCAGTACTTTAAAATATTTTTTTAGTAACACTTAGCATCTGCAAATAATTTTTGGTGCAATACTTTGGGGTGCTGAATATACTAAAATTTAGTTTAAGATAGTGGCTACTACTAAAAAAAACTCTAGCATATTGGATTCTAGACAGTGGGTGTTACAAAAAATTATTTTAAAATATTAGATATCATTGAAAGTGTATCAAGGTGTTAGGTGTTAGAAACTGGATGCCATTAAAAAAATATTTTAGAATACTGAATGCGTTAAAAATTAATTTAGGATACTAAATGAATATTTTAAAATGCTAGATTTTTTTAAAAAATAAAAAAATATGTACTCCCCTCGTTTCCCTCAGAATGGCGAAATTTAGGTAAAAAAGATGACAGCGAACGGTAAGAGAAAAGGAGAGAAGCCGCTTCCGAGTCCAACAGCCTTAAGCCGAATATATGAACTCTCGCTGCAATCACAAATTAAATTTTGCAGGCAAAACCCAGATAATTAAATTTTTCCTCTCGAGAACAAGTTTAGAAGTATGTTTAAAATATATTCTTCTAAATATTAATTTTTTTTAAATTATCGTTACTACTTTCTAAACCGATTATATACATACCATAGGTATTAAAAATATATATATTTTAGACCGGTGTCAAAAAAAATATACCAAACTTGATTAGAAGAATATATTTTAAACATACTTGAAACAAAAACATAGACTATTGTTACCCATAACACATGGTTTGACAGCTACTTTAGATCAGCATCGAACAACACCCTTGCAGTGCCCCAAAAAGACAACAGTGGAGGACCACCTAGAAGAAACCACAAGAAACTCATGAAGAAAGTATATTGTGCAAGCATGGAGGACCAGCTATTCTGAACCATGCATCTGAAGCAAAAATGTCATCACCGTGGTTTTTGAAAAGCATCCAGATAGCAAACTGCACAATGACAAAGTCGCCAGCCTTCACTGGCATCGTTAGAAATGCTTAAGTTATACTGAAGGAATGGTTACAAGTTCCTCACAATTGGAACGAACCAACTTCTCAACTCAATTTATAGGACGAGATGTTTAGAAAATATGTAAGGCAAACAACGTACAAAAGCTATAGCTAAAGATAGGAGATGATAGCTTTGGAGTAGGTTGGTAAAATATAGTGACTTGCACTCAACTATTACCTATTTTTAGTTACCCATGCCTAATGATTATATGTCATCATATCTAATTATCTTTTCAACTTCTGTACAAAAAGACGATTACATGGAAGATACATGTCTTGTATTCCCATGCGGACCACAGTATGAATGCAAACACATTCAAAGTACACTGCCTGCGTGCTAGTGGATTGTGAAAATAATCTCTTCAAACACATACAAAATCATCACTACTTTGGGCATTGAATACGAAGAAATCAATTGTGAAGATCTCGTGGCTCTGTTTTTGCAATGAAGTATTAAAACTTGTTAGACACACAATATCTGCAAGCTTGGATTTCAGCCATGACCACGTGTTGTATATCAACAGAAGTAACTGAAACAACTGACTATAATGATGGCTTCTTAATTTCAGCTCATAACTTTGATCTTATGAAATATGTCATCCCATATATATGGTTAGGAATGCATGGCACGTAATATCCTACCTCCTCTTCAAACACGCAGACATTATGATCTCATTAAGACCACATGCAAACATTAAGAAAAGTCTGACTCATTAAGACCACGTACGGATTCAAATGGTTCTTTACAATTTGATAGTTGCTTATGGGACTACATGTGTAGGTCAACATGCATAGTCTATATCCCATGCTATGACCTGTGAAGTTGAATGATATTCTTACTTCAACATTTTTCAGGAACTTTTAACATACTCCTATCTATGGTTTCAATTTTTTCTTCTCTAATAATTGATTCAATCTCACAATTATGCTATATTGCACGGACCATTAAACATTGGGTTCTAAAATTCTAACATTTCTCAGTTACAAAAACTCCATCTAAATTCCTACTATATAGTTAATAGAATAAAAATCTCTCAACCCATTATATATTCCTCCTACACCAACAAAAGCGGGAACTTCAAAACTCACATCCTGACTTTTAATTTGACAAGACCAATCCTTGCTGGTCACACGAAATGATATCCATGAAAATACACCATGCTGCCATTGATTTCAACTTTACATACTGAATATGACTGCAGTGAATGTCTTAATCACGTCTTATCACCAAGAATCAATTAATATAATAGATAGATAACACAATTATTTAGAGTGACGTTCACGCATAAATTTATAGGTCAACACCGAAAAAGACTACGATACGTTGACAATCTTGATATTTCAGACAATATCAGTAATAATAAAAATAGAAAATAATATTAACTAAGCCTCAACTAAGCCTCAACAATTATTTATTACTCAAAAAATTGAGCATACAAAAAATAGTAGTGCATACAAAAAAAAGAATTCCATCTCATGATTATTAAATAGCATGTTCCAGTACAAAAAGTAAATTATGCCTCAAAAGCTGATTTTTAAATCATTTCTCCTGCATTACCAACAAAAAAATGAATACATCCTTATATATGGCTTTAATAATTAGAATCAAAGTTAGCCACCACCATACCCTGCCACTGTACCTAATTAATTGCACGCTACAATGATAAACCATCAAACTAATCATGCTCAATTATCCAAATTAAAAATTAAAAACAGCACATGAATTAAACTAAATTCACAAAACAAAATACCGAAGCTACAAGTTGATTTCTGTGGTTATCGTTTAACCTCAAAACAGCTAGCATATCTAATTCTAACATAAGTTGAAAATAATTTGTCACTCCTACCAATACATCCCGTGCATCTAGGTGAAAAAATTATAATTTTATTTGCCTAAACAAAGTTAATAATTGATAAAATTATTTAAGACCTTGATCTATATAATTGATAGAAGTTATATATCAACGCAGTCATGGCACAAAAAAATTGAAGAACTGGAAACATAATATATAAGATAACATAATATGATTTCATGATCAACATGTGTGATTCCACACATTGATACCAAAAAGCCAGATCAAGCTAGGCCACAAACATAAAAGCTTCATCAAATATATTTCCTCAAAATAGCTTCGCCCAACAACTAATAACATAACACACAACCCACCAAATAACTCCTACAAACAAAACCTACAACTAAAACTATTAGACAACACATCAGCATCATCTTCACGATATTTGTGTATCCTTCAGCAATTCAGTTCTCAAATTTGTGACCTCATTAAACACTGGGTTCCAAAACACTCTAGTAGCATTGGTGTAGTTGGTA
Organism: Neltuma alba; assembly: GCF_004799145.2. Taxonomy (NCBI): domain Eukaryota; kingdom Viridiplantae; phylum Streptophyta; class Magnoliopsida; order Fabales; family Fabaceae; genus Neltuma; species Neltuma alba. The sequence goes on from NW_021636343.1 coordinate 169,857, forward strand.
AGTGATGACTTTCTTGAAGAAAAACAAAATAAAACTCATCAATAATTTGTGTAGTTAACATAACAAGTAAAACAACCTTCCCAACTACATCATCAATAACAAATAACAAACTCTTCCACCAAGCTTACGGCTTATTGATGGCTCTTCTCACAAAATACTGTTCACAAGCCACTTGATTGTCATCTTGGGCTAAGTTGAAGCCGGCTTCTTGTCATTAATGTATTTGGCTCAAGAAAGTACATGCTCATGTAAGCCGTAAGCGGATCAGGTAGTGAAGTTTAAAATTCAAATACTATTCAAGTTCCAGCCTTACACGCTGTTACTTCATTGAGTTCAAATTTGAATTTGAATCCCATCTCATCTGGGTTTCAACGTTCTACTCAAACCCTCTCCTTCATCTCGTCTCTCAGCCTTCCCTCTAAAAATTTCTTCTTCCACCCCCTTTCCTTAATTGATTCCTTCATCTTCTTCACAGAGTCCTTCATCTTCGGCCAGGTGAGATGAAAAGAATGTATTGTGCTGCAAGCCTCATATCTTAAACTATGAATCCCCGATCTGGAGCCTCATATCTCTCATTCTAGGTTTCAATATTCATATCTGCTCCCCTACATCTCTCCTCAACCAGCCTTCCTTTATCAATTTCTCTTCTTCTCCACTCTCTCTTTATTGGTTTCTGCTTCTTCACAGTTTCTTTCATCTTTTCGGATGAATTAGTCTCTTTTGTAGTCTTTCACTTCTGATCAATGATTTCATGATTTCTTAATGATGTGGATAATGATGGGAGGGGGAGACGAGGATGCGATGGTGATGGTGGAGAGTGTGAGATGGATTCGTTTATGTTTGTCAAGGTTATCTTTTCTTTTTTTTAACCTTCCAACCTCTTTCTCATGATGATTCTGTTAGGACCTCATTCTTTTCTTTTCTCTCAAAATTTTAATTAGGTGGACAGTGGGCAGATCTCGCCGTGTCACGGGTATGTTATATTTTTAAAGGGAGGGTAGTAAAGCTCTTCAAGTGGGAAGCCGGCTAAGATCTATGGTCGCAATCTCTTTCATTTGTTTCTCTCCCTTCTCGCTGATTAAAATGTTGGCTGTGATTCGGTGAATAAGACTCCAGAGTAAATGTCTGAATGTGTTGGTTTGTGTAGGGGCAGAGCAATAGGGGAAGAGTCCATTGCTCAACCGAGATACTCTCTTCAAGGATGAAGATATCCATAATGTTTGATTCGTGACATTTCTATGACTTCGATTTTGTTGAAGATATATAGCTATGTTTGGTATTAGAAATTATTCACATTGATTCTAAACCTACTTCATCCTTGATGGATCCATATATTAATTTCGTTGGGTTGGTTTGTCTGTATGATTTTAGTATGGTAAGGGTGTTCTGGAAAACTTAATATGACTTATAGGGGATATATTAATATGGTTAAACCGCAATTTTTCTATTTGCATGGGGTGTTTTGAGAAACCTTTGATTTCTTTTGACTGCGGAATGGAAGTTGTGGAGGTAACATTTTCTTCCAAAATGTATTTGGTTCCAATGCAAAGTTGTATGCAGTTTAATTGTGGATGTGACAATTGATAAAGGGCAGTTATCTTTTGACAAATCTTCTCAGGAAATCATTTCTATTTCTATACAAGTTTACTCTCTTCTCTTCTTTTAGGGCTTGTGTCATGGTTGATGATCGTCTTTATGTTATTGGTGGTCAAGAAGGTGATTTTACGGCCAAACCTGGCCCACCTATTTTCAAGTATTCACGCATGCTAGAGGTAAGCCGTGGGTAAAACTCTTCTTCCCATTTGGTCTTACGGTGATAATTGGTAAACATGGTGCATGTATTGGTTTGTTTTTTCATCTTCTCCAAATAGAATGGATACTATACATGATTGACCTCCTCGTAACCGTCTTCATTATAAACTGCAACTAACCACGTTTCCATCCATTCCCATAGTTTGGCTCACTGATTCATTTTATACTGCTGTCTCAGGTGGTGTATGCTGATTTTTACATGCTGGCCGATGATGAGATGAAAAGGAAAGTGTTGCTTGCCAGCCAAAACCGAACTCACACATTGAATTTGCCTGGTTGGTTGTGAACAATTCTATAGTTATTGTTGGAAGCACAATAGAGAAGTATCCTATAACCAAGAAGATGGTTTTAAATAGAGAAGTAATGCAGTTTAATTTGAATACTCTAGTATTGACTTCTCTCTTATAGAGCACTTTGGAAATATATCATTAGGGGCTTCATATCTGTTAATATTTTTTTTGCCAATGTATATATTCCTTCATTTGTTCAGTGCCCATGTTAGTATATTTTGGGTATCTTCCTCTGGCACTAGATTAATTTTTGAGAAGTTAAAGTTAATTAGATGTTCACTTATCTTAGTGATCAAATTTTTATAACATCAAAGCTTGACATGACAGATTTAAAAAAGTTCAGTTAACTCTTCGGTACAAATCCAGTCAGCTAAAGTTGTAAAAAAGGATAGTAGCTTAGACATGTGGAGTAAAAGTTTCATGGTGTATTTGGTTTGATGTTAAAAATAATGACTAAATATGCATTTTATTCTATATGATGGAAGTATAGACATTCATGATATTATAGAATCTGAAGTATTTATGTGTGATTTAAATTTTAGCATCTTGCTTGCAGCATGGAACGTGATTCCCATTCCCCCCCCCCCCCATTCTAATACCTGTCTTGGCTTTTGTCGCGTATATATTTTCTAAAGCCGTTTTATTTTGTATCAAGTTGGTGGTAAAGGACTTGTAATTGATATATGGGTATGAAATGACATTCTAAATCTTTGGTCCAATTCAATGTGTTCATTATAGCATTTCCCCCTATTGATATACAATCGTGTGTCCTGTTTCTAGAAAGTAAGACATGGGAGTTACCTGGCAGGACAAGTTGAAGCCGCCGCAGAATCAACCGTTTAGAGCCCTTTCTTATTTAAAGCCAGAGTTCTATTAATTGATTATGATTTTGTCTTATTTATGGGCAACATAGTGAGGATGATTTTCCTTATTGCATGCGACGTACCACTTGAGGGATCATGCATTTAATAAGTATCAAGTGACAGATGGTTTTTTCACGTAAGTCATGTTTGGCTACTTTTATTTCCTTCGTTGCGTAACCTGTTTGAGAAAGTTCAAGTATCTTATGTGCTTTACAGACTCTGAATCAATGAACTTCTAACCAAATGGACTTGTCCTTATTCTAGGATCCATAAACCCTGGGCTTAGAATTTTGCTGTGCTATGCTGCTATATATGAGAAAGGATGGGAAAGTGTGAGTAGGCGTTAAAAAAAAGGCGGTCAACTAAAAATTTTCACATAATATGTACTTGTCCACATGCGTGCATGTATTATGTGGAGGAAATTATGTCAAAAAAATTTTAATGAAGAGAATAATAGTTCATATTATAAGAAAATCATTTGGGAAAAAAATTATGCCAAAGGTTCATATCATAACACTTGCTTTATGAAGGTACTTGCATTATGAAGGAATGATTTTAATTCCCTCATTCTGGATATAAAAAAAAACATTATAAATGAATGACAATTCCTGAATATTTTAGAGGAAAATATGTCTACAATGATCCTGCCTGGACAACCTGCTTTAGTTCTGAATGCAATTGCCAGGTCCATGGAGTGCCGTGTAAACTGTTTCATACTGTGATGTGGATAGTTGGACTCTTCCCTTTGTGTTGTGAATAGGCTTCTTGACAAATATTTGAAAATCAAAACTCTTGTGTACATGGACTGCCGTATTACTAAGTTTATAGTATTTCACGAAAGAGATGTCTTCTTGGGTTAACACTAAAAAGGCAGCTGCTAAGTTTGGAGTTACAAGTATGTGTAACTGTTCTCATTTAATACCTTTGTAATTATGTTTGTCCACTTATCCACATTCCATTTTTTCGGAGATTTATGTTGCTGATATATTCAGATTGCCCAGAAAACTATGCTATGTTTTTCATGGGTTTGTTCCGCTATGATTTCAAAAGGTGTTTCTTGTATATTTAGGCGTTTCTAAACCCTCTTCTTTCCATCGTTGTTGTCCATCATCTGCTCTTATAGAAGATGGATTTTGATAATTTCTCTACTAATCATGCAGAGAACACATAAAAAATATTAGATTAGGAGGTTTTATTTATTGTAGTATTCTATTGTGGAATACAATTGAATTGGTTGGAGTTCGCAAATTGCATGCATCCCGTGCAACGCACGGGAAACACAATCTAGTTATACTAATGGATGTACCTTGAACCCTCTTGACATAAGCAAACTGAACAACACAATCTTCTCTGGCAGGATCACCAAATATCTCACACTTAATCCTTTTCTTCCTATAAATTCAATAATAAACGTTAATCACTATGCAACTGGATGATATAATTAATGAAGTCCATCATAATATAAATAACTACACTCAACTGTACATCCTGCACAACAAATTGCAAGATATAAGTGTGTGCCCCCTTATACCTAGTTATCTGCAACTCCTCCTCCAGGCTCACCAATAAGCCACATATGTCTAAAAAGGACATACACATGCCATAGAACGAAAAACTTTTAGCATAAAGTACATATTTAATGAACTATTACTAAAAAATAAATTAATAATAAGAAATAAATCCACCTCTGACTTTATATGCAGGAGACCATTCCTTCGCGATAAATTGAATAGAAACAAACTTGAAACTATGTTGGGGAAGCCACTATAAACACTGCTCCACTTGAGTATTAGCCATCAGAACAATGTGATAAGCATGGTGTGCCCCCTCACCTCCTAACCATGAAGTTCTGTATGAAATAAACTTTCCCCTCCTTAGGCACATTGCAGAAACGATCAAACATCATCGCCATCAAGTTGCAACAACATCCTCGTTCCCTAAATGCATTAGCATCTCGTAACATGAAATTAAAAAACTTATGTGAGGGGACAGGAGGCACAAAACTAAACAAACTTAGATCTTCATCAAAAACGATCATATCCAAAGAAAGCAGTCACGGTTATAAACATCAAAGTCTGTCCTCATGAAAACCTTGTCTACTCTAACGATCACTCTCCAAATCTCAACAGGAGGAGTCACATGTTCAAGCCTCTCATATTCTTCAGCTATCGTAAGGAGCAGAGGAAGAAAGCAGAGGAAACTACAAGCAAAAAGAAAACTCCTTTTCATTGGTTCAGAAAGAAAACCAGAGTGTCTAAACCGCATGAACAAACTGAGAAACTTGAAGTACATAAATACACACACTAAGTCATGAGGACCTACACACAATGATAATACAAAGGACACAAATAAGGAAGATAGGATACTAACTACCTCCAGAGAAGATCTCTCGTTCTGATATTTTAAAAGGCAAATGTAATGGCTCAAATCCATCCGCGCACCACTTATATATATGCTGACTGACTTATAAGCTATCCCATGAAAAGGTGGGGTCTGCTGCAAAAAAGTTACACGTCACAATAAAAGGGTGGAGCCAAAAAATTGAGCCGTTACTGTTCACGCATAAGCCGCTACTGTTCATAGAACAGTAATATGTGAGAGGAGCCGATCGAGCTTGTGTATCAGCTTAGGCTTCTAATTGATTTTTATTTAATATTACTATAGATTTATATATATCTATATTATATCAAAATTTCTCCACTTACAAACATCATTAACGTCCCACTCTATATACAAACGTTCAAATTTTGTTGGTGAATATAATTCTGAGGAAGCTTTTCCTTTTGAATCACAGAGCATGTGTAAACTACCATACGACATATCTACATGTTAAAAGTTGGTGTTTTTATTTTTTTAAAATTATTTTCGTATTTGATTTTTTTTTTCCTTTTTTCGTTACACCCACAAGTACATGTTCAGCTTAAAGAACAGAGAACGGGATCAAGTAATTGGCTGCCATTGTTGGCGCATGAGGCTCTGTCTGCTGAGTGAAAGACAATTGAAGAACATTATTATTATTAATTAATGAAATAATAACAGAAGAAGGCCAAAGAAACTTAACAAACGCCACTAAAAATGATTTCAGCCATAATTTGTTTGGGCAAAAAGCACCTAAAGGCTCTGCTCAAGGTGTTCTAGCTCAATGTTTTTTATTTGTTTTGCTTTTGTCACCTATGTACGAAACTAGTTAGAGATGGAGAAAAATAATAATTTTAGATCAATTGATATGCTCCCAGTTCAAAGCAAATCTGAAATTCGTTGTCCCCTGTCATAATTTCGTCCGGCCTCACCGGGCTTCTTTCAAGGCTGACCTTAGAAAATTCAAATTTCAATTTATTATGTTTCCGATCAGTTCCAATGTTTGAAGATAGAGAAGGTTCAAAATCTAAGATACTTGTCCATTTCAAGCAGATCACAGAAGCATGCATGTTTGAAATTCCCTATTCCCTCTCATAATTTCCTCCGACTCCTCACACTTGCTTAACAAATATCATATACTGTAGCTTTGTTATCCTTCTTAACCTTGCTTTCCTAACAAGAGCTGCAAGACAAGAAATTGATCCACAGAATAACAGATGAAGGTTTTAAGATTTCTTCTGCATAAAATTCAAGATTTTCCTCTCGTTATTTTTCTCCATTCCATCTTGACTTGCGATACCAAAAAAGGTAAGCCATAAGATTAAAAAAATCACACACTTATTTGTGTTTATCGGAAAGTTTGACATTAACAATATAATTTTTTTCTTTCATACTTTCCTCTAACAAATTAAAATCACAAGTCTAACAACTCCTTTAAATATAACAACAATAACAAAGCCTTATTCTACTAGATGATATTGCCTACATAGATCACACGATTTATTATATTCTATTAACAACTAAATCTTTAGGTAGATTATTAACAAAAAAAAATTGCTTAAAAACTTTCTCGAGATTTTCTTTTGGTCTTCTTTTATCCTCTTTTTAGAAGACTTCATACCCCATACTACTCATTTTAAGTAATTTTTAATTTATAGTCAAAACTTGGTACTCAATAATTTGCGGGCATTGAGCATTTATGAATGTGTCAGAAATTATTTCTTCTACCTCTTGAGTAGTCTGATTTGAACCTTTTTAGTCGCTTTAGGTTAAATCAAAAATAAAACCAAATTATGCAGTAAAGCACAACTCGGATTGTGTCTCTTGAGGAGCCTTTTATTAATTCCTAAGTTAACTAAGTGACAGAATTAAAAGGAGAGGTTTGGAAAATGATTTTTCAATTAATAAAACTAATTATGAAAATAAGAATTAAATCTAAACAATTTTTTTGGTATTTTTTTTAAATAAAGAGAGAATGAAAAATGTAAATTTAAATTTTAGAAAATCAGTAATGAGAATGCTTCTTGAAAAGAGAATGTAGCTATCTTTGCTTAATAAAAGATATGGGAGTAAAATAATTCACCAAGTTAAGAAAAACAACCCCAAACACGGTTTGAGTCAAGTAAACTCAACACTTAACTACCCTAAATGCTAGATAGTAATCAAGTTATTAAGTTACTTTTAAAAACCACTTGATGTGCAATTTAAATTGAGTTAATAAAACTTGTTTCCCTATCAAAGAATGCTCACGGAGACACTCAATTGCAATACATCTCAATCATAAAATCTAACAACGCGCCAGATAAGATAATTTTAATAAATGCAAAGGAAATATATATGAATTCAAATCCCAAGTAATACAACTCAAATTAAACTGCAAAAATCCAATTAACAAAAATTATAACGCATAATCTCAATCTCCAAATCAAATGAAATATTCCTAACACAGGAAAAATCTAATGAAGTCCAAGAGAAAATTAATTGGAAAACTAAATACTCCCATAGTTGAAGCTCCAAACTCAAGCTACTCCTCCATCTTCAAGAAGCACAAGGGAATTAGCCTCTCATAGCTCTAGAAGAATCCACACTATATTTGAAGCAATGAGAATCCATGAAGGCTATGGGGGAGGAATGAATGTGAGGATTGATGGCAAAGAGATAAAAGGAAGCACTGGTATGGCCGAAAAGAAGGAGATGGAAATTGGAGATGAGATCGGCGGTGTGTATGTATGGCGTCTCCACGCGAATTGATGTTGGCGGCCTCGGTCTTGCGTGTGGCTGTGCGAAGGGTATGAGGGTGATGTATTTGGCCGAAGGGAAGATATTGGAATTGAAGGTGGGGACGGGGTATATGCGGAGAGGAGCTGGTGGTGTGAGGCGTGTCATATGAGTGTGTGTACGGTGGTATATATAGGAATGGAATAGGGGGGGCGGCTGTGATACCTGCGTGAAGGAGGAGATATAATATATATCCAAATCAAATCTCAAAGATAGACATGTGGATAATTTCTGTGTCCTCTTTTTGAATCCATAAAAATATAGATAATATCATAATCTGATGCCATCCAAGCTGTGTCTCCAATTTCCTTCTTTTTGCATTTTTTATTTCCTTCCTTTCAGCTTTCTATGATCTTTATTTCCTTATTTTTAAGGCCTGCAAAAGATAAAATGAGATGCTATCATAAAATCCAAAATCAATTATTTAAAAAGAGATAAAAATATGATAAGATCTTCTATTAAATCTCTAATTTCATGCAATCAATATTTGATTCAAAATATCTACAATCAATGCAATTTATCCCACTTTAATTGATAAATATCTCTAAAAAGATATCAAACAATATATTAAAATCAGCATTTATCATAGTCTAAGTGATTTTAGAACAGGAAGCTTGATTTGGATCTCTTGATGTCCTTCTTGATGCTGATCAAAAGCATATCTTATTGAAGAATCCCATAAATGTTGCCTCCTCTGGCTGAACAAGACCTTGAACAGATGAGTTTGAGAATACACATTCCAACTTGCTAAAAATTCTTAATTGTCAGAACACCAAATAAGAATTGTCTGAAGCAGGAATTATTACGCCGCTTGTCTCCTGCATCATCAATCCTTTCAGTTCTACGTACTCAGCGCTTCTTGAACACGTTTCTGCAACTACATCGCTAGAAATCAAAAGACCTTTTTTCGTTTCATGATTCGGACAAAAGAAAATACCCGATGTTTCGTAGGTTGCAGTCAAGAATACTACTACAACATTTGTTTGGGTAAGAAACTAACGAAAAACTAACATACAAAATACATTGAAATATACGCATGCGTGCTTGCAGAGACAATGAATTGTATATAGGCCTACAATAAATACATAGATGAAATTTAATCAAAACAGGATGGTCCTCTTAGAGACTATTTATATTTATAAATCTAATTATAAATAGGTCCGTAACTTGAAGTAGGAGATGCAGAGGAAAGTGAAGTGGGAAGGATGATTCACAACAGAGAAATGAAGCAAAGGCTTAGTCTGTGTAAGACTAGATTTTGCATGAGACTGAAGCAAAAGAGGAATCAGGTGGTAACAAATCGGAGATTAAATAATGATGCAAGATTCATCCAAGAGTTGAAAACATGAGAATGCTGGAATTTAATTAAAAGACACTCTGTTTTGTGGTGGTAATCAAAACATGGTTTTTCAATAGCATACCATTTCATTCTGTCAATGCTTGTTCCTATAAATTTTCAATAAATCAAATGCCATCTCTTCTCTACGCATTAAATTTACTGTAGATTAAATTTCATCAAAGTCAAAAAAAAAAAAAGAAGTCAAAATACCCATAAACTCAAGAGTTTTGGATAGAAATATGAAAGTTGATGAAGCAGTTGGTTGCCTTTGCTAGCATGAGGCCTTGATTCCTATGCAAAATGCAAAAGGAGAACTTTAATGAACATAGAAAGAAACAAACCCTAAAGACGTTTGACAATCAAGCATGGCTAATATCGTATATCGGCCAGAAATTATTGTTTTAGTGCAGAATACAGTGCAAAGGTGATTCAAGGCTCTAATTATTAAGTGTAACCAAAATTAAAAATACAACTTACTTGTCTCACTATACCAATGTACAACATCGCAGCTGCTCCCATAATTGCAGAAAATTTTGGGCAACATTCTGTTAGGATCCTTTGAATTGTTCCTGTGGATAACTTAAATCCTTTGCAGATATCAACAAGACTTGGCAATTCCATTAGCCATATCTCTCTCAAATTTGGAAGCACAATTTTGTTGACATTGTCACCACTGTTGTCGGCTTATGTCTGAAGAGCTCTTCCACCTCTGCACATTTTGATATGTCTATTCCGTATAAATGTGGAAGTAGTACAGTGACAGAGGATGTTGACAAAAGTGACACACACACACAGCCATTGTTCTCAAAAAATGTCTCAACACTGCCAAAATCAAGTAGTACAGTGACAGAGGAGGTTGACAAAAGTGACACACGCACAGCCATTGTTCTCAAAAAATGTCTCAACACTGCCAAAATCAAGTATGAATCCTAGAGGGGTGAATCAGATGATTAAAAAACATGAAATTAAATCAATAGTGGAAACAACAAAGATAGCTAGGAAGAATATCTCTGTAAAAAGTTGAAAATGATGAAAAAGGTAAACTCACGGAGAGTTTGCAATAGTTGTGGAAACATTCTAATTGTAGCTGTGTTCAAAATCTCCTCAGTTTTATAAAAGAAAAAGTGTATGTTGGTGCTGGATAATTATGAAGGAAAATTATTGTCGAACATAAGCAATATAATTTAAACATTCTAAAGCTCCTCCAACAAATGAATAAAAAATGTGAGGAACGTATAGTAATAGTATGAGGTGAGAACTGAACTCGCAATCTCCCCCTTATAGATAGTCTTATAGATAGTGTTCCTGTAACCAGATTACAAGACTATAAGCAAATAATAACTTTTACTATGTTTATATAATTAAACATAGAAATAAATTCTTACAAACCAAGTCAGTGCAAAAGGTCAAAAAGAACTTGGATCCTTTTAGTGCCACTATGAATGTTGAAGAAAAGTGACTTTGCTTTGCGCCTACCCAAAAACCAAACCCTCTAAATATAAGATTTCATGTCTTGGTGGGTAAGATTAGGAAAGTTGGGCATCTTCAACAGGTGTGCCATACACACACACACACACATAATTCCATATCATATCAATATTTTTCCACTGCGACCTCAAAGTTGGGCATCCCAAGACTTCTCTCAAGGCTGACATTAGTAGTAAACATACATATTTCAATTTGTCACGTTTCCGATCAGTTCCAATTTTTGAGGATAGAGAACGTTAGGGACTTGTCGATTTTAACCAGATCTCAGGGGAGGCTTTGTAACCAACCTCAGATATTCTAGTTTTTAGGCCAAGAGCTGCATAAAAAAGAGAAATAAAAGAATGTTAATAAAAATTGAGCGGCAACCAAAAAGCAGAAAATTAACAACGATGATATGCAACTTCCTAAGATGAACAGTTCTATGGTCTCCAGATCTACAAGTACAATGTTTCTGGAGTACCAACAGGGCCTCCTTCACCTTGATGTGAAAATAGATTCTCCAGTTGTGCACCATCTCAATTTTGGAAGTGCAATTTATTTTTCATTGACAGATGAATAGAATAACAAATGAAGGTTTTAGGATTTCGTCTCTACAAAATTCAAGAATTTCCCATCTTGATTTAGGATGGGAAAAAGGGTAAGATCTAAGATTAAGAATGCATACACTTATTTAATAAAAATGCAATTTTTAATTTAGCTAGATTCCCATGAAATATAATGAATTAAAGAAAAAACAACAACAATATACCATACTCTTCCTTGTAGTTCAATGGTTCTGAAAACTAAATGTTCAGCTGCAACCAAAAAAAATAAATAAATAAAGAGAAATATTTTTTTGAAAAGAAAAATGATATACCTGCAGGCCCCAGACACTCACTAGAAAAGGATAAACCTTGGCAGAAATCCTTGAGATTTGGTGCTTCTTTTAGAGTTAGTTTTATCAACTTGGTTATGATCCTCCTATCTGAACTGTTTTGCCATTCAATTGTCGCCTCACCTCTAAAAATTTGCTCTAACGGTGCAGCTCTTGATGCATGGAGATCTTATAACTCAGGGAGATCATTCCAAGCCATAACCACAGAAAATAAGCGTCTTTAACTTCGTTACATCCACTAACTTTCTTTGTAACTTTGATTGATGATTTTTATTGAATTTTCGTTTTTACTTTTCGCGTCAATGTGTTCTCCCATAAATTCATGCCTCTCGTTCCTTCTAAAAACCTGCGCTTTGTCAGCTTCATAATTCTTGAAGGAATTTGGCTGAAGCTGACACAAAAAATCTGACCAAACTCAAAAGGCAGAACCAGGAAACAACGTAATGTTGAAGAGAAGACAATAATCAATTACCAGAACATCGGAAGTGGCGTTGTCTTAACCCGTAGCCGCAGAAGCGAAGGTGATGCCGCTGGCGAAATCGGAAATGTTATACTTTGGATCCAAGTACGCCGGAATATATGGCTTCAGTTCGACAGCCTCAGAGATGGAATCTGTGGGTATCCTGCCATTGCTGAACCTCCCAGCAGGCTTCCCACCCTGAAAGTCCCTCCCATATGGCTCGCAATTGCTCCGGGCCACCGTGGGAATGAAGTTGTTGTTCCCGGCATCCACCGACGAGTCGCCGAACACGATGACCGCCGGAACCTTTGAACCGCTGATTCCGGTCACTAGGAGTGGGAGAAAGATGCACAAAGTAAAGTGTATGCATGAGGGGGATGATGATGAGATCGCTTTGTTTTGGTGGCCTTGCATTGTTGGAGCTGTAAGTGACTGTGATTTCTGGGATGGAAAGAGATCAGAGAAAGCGAGAGCGGTAAAGAGAGGGATGGGATGGGAGAAGGTGAGATCATAAATGACATATTTGTGGGGGAACCATAGTTAATGCAACTTTGATCTATTGATCTTTGGGCGGAGAAGTTGTTGAAATTCATAATTGCTCCTCACAAAACCACCCTGCGATTTTTTATGTTCATTACTACGACCACCACCACAGTGACATGGTTCCACATTATTAATTAGTTATTACTCTTCAGATTCTCAATATAAGATTTATTTAACTAATTTGATTAGGTTAAGAAAGTTAGATAAGTTAATTAATTATAAAAAATATAATATTTTTTTCTAAAATATTATAATAATCTTTCTTAATATTCTTCTTTCTTTTTCTATTTGATTATGGTGGAGGGAGTATCTATAGAGATAATTTAGGAAAAAAATAATAAATATGAAAAATAAGTTTTATATTTAATACCAAAATCAATTATACAATTAGGTCTATATTAAGGATCGGAGGAGTATTCATTAGGATGATGATGATTATATCAATTGACTTGAGATAAACTTGGGATCAGTTTTTCTCCCCAAGTAATGTGGAACTCGTATCTTAGATGTCATGTGAACGCAATACCCTGCCGGTGATCCTAACCTGGACTGGTATTTATCTTAACTTCTATTTTCAGAATATTTAGTATTTTTATGTCTATAATTTTAACTCCATTGTAATTTAATCGTTAAATTTTGATTTAGCATAACTCAATTCCTATCATTTTGATTTCATTAGAACTCAGATAGCTAAATCTTGATTAATTGCAAGTTAGGAAACTTTAGTCTATTTAATTTCATTAAATATAACTGAGTGAGAACTCCGAACCGAATTAGTCGAATGATAATATTAAAATATATATATACACAGCTGAATGAAAATTATAAGGGAAAAAAGATTGATAATTCGTTTTTCTTAATTTAACTTAATACTAATTGTTTGAAATTGAGAAAACTATCTTTTTCTTCCATTGGTAGACAGCTAGAAAACTGTCTCTATTTTAAGTTTTGTTCCAAAATTAGTGAGAAATATGCGCTTGTTTGCATTGAACTTTATTTGGTAGAACACGTACCCCTGCTTGAGTCAAACAATAATGAAGGATTATGGATTAGTAAGGGACAAAAGCTTAATGTTCCCAATGTATCAGCCTTAAACGTCACAAATTAAAGTACAAGGAATTGTGGTTATCCTTTATAAATAGTCATATGCAACACAATTATATAAATATTGATATGGATATCCTATATTGCTATGTATCATGAGGACAAAAGAATTTGTCATGCTTTTAATCTTTTTTTTTTTAATGCTTTTCTCTCATTGTCTTATTATTTATTATTTATGATGGACTGTACTTGTTCAGCTCCAAAAATAACCTTTCAACCCCAGCATCCATTGGGTAGGTAGGCCACACCCTTTCACACATTATTGCAGATTTTGTATCATATTATTAATGATTTATCAGCAATAATATATCTTGCTGTAAATTTGGGTTTCAATGAAATTGTTGCTCCACTTAAATTTTAAATTTTATACTCATGTTGATTGATTAAACGTAATTATACCATTTCATTCTGCCGTAAGTGCTTATACCTATTAAACTTGCTGCAAAGTTTTGTATATAACAAAATTTTCAATAAATCACATTTATGCCATATCTAGTCTTCACACAAATTTGCCATAGATTAAATTTCAATTTCATCAAAGAAAAAAAAAAGGTGTCAAAATACCAAAATTTAAATAAAAATAGGAAAAAAAAACACTGTACTTGCATAAGGCGGAAGATGGGAAGAGACGAGCTGGAGAAGTACATGAGAATGAGAGAGATGATTTCAGGAAAAAGATGTAACAATAAGGAAAAGAGTTGTGGATCAGAATGTGTGTTTTGAGTAGTAAGGGTGACTTTCAGAACACAAGTAGATGCATATATACGAGGACCATTCTTGAACAAACATGTAGATATAATCGATGTGCAATAAAAGCTGCCTCAACAAGAAATACTACTCTTGATATTAATGCATCTATCCACTTCTTCACCTATTAATTCCAAAGGCTTTAATTTCCATAATTTTCTAGGTTCCCCAATTAATAATATATACTTTTCTAGTCTTATTTATAAGGCATTCTAGCAATATGTTTCAGCAGAATCAATAAAAACTTTAAACCTTATTAGTCTTATCTTAAAATGTAATAAATTTTCAACTTATTTTTCTTACTTAACATTTACTACTTTAATCAAAAATATAAAGTTAAGACAATAATAAATAAAGCTTAAAATTGAACATGAATTTAATGATGTAACTTATAAATAGAATTAGAATAAATCTTCTTCCTTTGCTTTATGTAAGTCCAAAATGCTGCTTCATGAGTAGTCATTGCCTCTTTAATAATGTTCTATATTCTTCTGGTTTCATGACACAGGCACATGCCACCCTCTCATATATTTTCTGGGTTCAAACTTATTAGAAATTAAAGTACACATGTACACTATTAATTGTTTTCTTAAGTAAGACAGAGAAATTGAAACACGCACCTACACAAGTGAAGAGATTTAATGCATTCTGATTATGAGATGTTTAGTGGGCGAAAAAAAAACATTACTAATTAAAACTGATGCGAAATAGAAAAATTCATGTTTGTGATATAAAGAACAAAAAAGATGTGGGAGATCGAATTAATGAGGGAGCGATGCATGTGGTTGCAACCGTCCGTGAAAGAGAATTCCCACACACACACACACACAGAGACTCATAAATTTTAAAGGCTTCCTTATTCAATTCTCCCACCAGAAAATGAGGTGATCCCATGTTCCTGTCTCTCTCTAGTTAAGTGCAACCACCTTAATTGTGTTCCACTGAGTTTTCGTGCTGCTATCGTAAGTATCACATTTATTTGTTGTCTCTGGCTCAACATCTGATGGATGGGTGTGTGTGTTTGATCCGAAGTTGTGCACTGTTACTCATGATCTCCTGTTAGTGTAAAAGAACCATCATTGACAAAGCAAGAGATCTCTTGATTCATTGATCAAGGGCCTGTTTGGTTTGAGGGGAGGGTAGAGGAGGGAGGGGAGGGTGGGGTAGGGAGAGGAAGGGGAGATTTTATCCTCACCTTATTTGGTTTGATTAAAAGGAAGAGGAAGGAAGGACATTTAATGATCCATTGTTTGGTTCAAGAAGGGGCTGGAGGGATAGTAATAATTAATTTATCATTTTACCCTTACACATTAATTTATATTTTTTATTGATATATTATATAAACCAGTTTACATCTTAATTTAAATTATATAATTTAATAAAAATACAATCTTATCATGTTAATATGTGCATTAAAAAATTGGTATAGTAATTTTTTATTCTAATTAATATAATAATATATTTGAAATAATCAAATTAACAAATTTTATATGCTCTAAAAAAAATGAAATTTTATTCTCTTTAGGCTATCCTTTTTTTCAGCTTTAAAATATATGTAATAAATAATATATTTATAAAAAAAACAATTCATTTTATAATATTATACTTTTTTATTTTTAATTAATATTTGTTATAATATATTTTTTAATTATAATAATTTATATTTTTTATGTTTTACTTAGAATAATATAATTTTTATTTGAAATAAATATTATAATAATATATTTTATGAATAGTAGTGGAATATTAAAAAAAATGGCCTAAAAATTTAGTTCCCTTCTGAAAACTCCTAATTTGGGAGGAGCTAAAATGGGAGGAGGGGAGGAGACATTTTGGCTTCCCTCCCCTGCTTTCCAAAATTTTTAATCAAACGAGGAAAATGGTTTATTTTCCCTCTCCTCCCCTACCCTCTCCTCCAACCAAACACAAAAGATTCAAACGTTATTGATGCATTAAGAAGACAATACTACCAGGGCTATTTTCTTGATGATGTCTGTGAGAGTCTATTATTGTTGGATTGGAGCCATGAAGAGATTGGAATGACTTAGCAAACAAGCCGATCGAACTTTGCTAGCAACAGCTCATAGTCATTCGATTTCCTTCCATCACAAGAGGGTCGCAAGATTGAGGTTCATAAACACTTGTAAAAGAGTCTAAGGATTCACCATATATATATATAATCACCCATAATAAGGTTTAGGGCATCATGCATCCCCCTCCCCATGCAATATCCCTACACAATCAATACCATCCACTCTAAACTGAATTTGAAATGCACTTTAAAGGTCTCATAATACTTCTGAATTTGAAATCACAAGGTTTTATTCCAGTTCAAACGCAAATCTCTAACTAATAACATGCATCTGCAAACGCACAATAATGCTTTTCCGCTTCTTCCATCTGCTCTTTTCCTTCATGGCTCTTCATCAGATGACTCATCATCTGTATATGAACACAAATTCACACTTCAACTTACATCTTTTCCCATCCAAAGCTTTAAACATCTTTAGTATAACAAATAAAGCAGATCAGCACAATTATGTCAGGAATTTAAGATTACAGCATGCTCAGAACCTTTCCAAATTCACAATTCTGATTCATATCTGAAGTATACATAATTTTGGAGGGCAACATAATATACCGCATTAAAAAAAAAAAAAGTTTTTTGAGTGAATAAAATAAATATTTGTTCAAAATCATTAATAAGATAAAATTTTAATTAATCAATATCTGCGTGCTATGAAATAAAGTTGATATCTTTCTGTTTTCTTAAAGTGAATAATAATAATTAAATTTTGGAGTTATAAGTTTGCTGGATACAGAAATCCTAGGATATCAACTAATTATTTAGAACGAACAAGTAAGTCTACGGAAGTTTAGATCTTTATGATTTGATCATAAGCTCAAGAACTGACAAGTAATATAAAGAGGTAGCTAGGAACAAAGATTTTTCCTCTTTCCTTTTGGAAAGAATACTAGAATCATAGATTAACATTTTAAGTACAAATTTCGGATGTATAACAGAGACTTCGCTGGGAAGAAACTCTGTTTTATTTAAAAAAATGGTTAATCAATAGAGTAAATTTTGTAATATTTGTTCCAGTGGTATATATTTTTAACGTATTATTATGTGTAAATAAAGAAATTGTGGGAGCAAGATAAATAGTGAAATACCTGTGGTTTGGATGGAAGCAGCTTGCTGGGAGGAGAAGTCCAATTTTGGGCATTCATCTATCTGGACTCCTTGGGGTTTGAGTTGTGGAGCATTTAGCTGGAATCCTTTGCAGAAGTGAGTAAGGGCTAGCAGTTTTGAAAGTTTCAATGAGTATAGATGTGGAAGCACAAGTTCTTGCGTACTGGCAGTGGCTTCATCACTTTTATGCGAACAGAGCTCCTCCATTTGTGTAGCCTCTGATACCTCAATGCGTTTCAGTGGCGGAAGCATTCCAACGTCAACGTACCTGAGAAGGCATTTCAACTTGTTGCAACGTTTCACTGTTATCCTCTCCAATTTTGGAAAAGGCAACTGCATATAATTCGAGTTGGATACAGCATTCTGAGCTTCTTCCAACGACTCTTGCATGATTTCCTCTACTTCCTCACATTCTGTAATTTCTAGTGCTTCCAATTGTGGAAGGCTTCCCCAAACAGACATGGAGAATATACATTTGAGTTTTCCACATCCATGCACTCCTAAAAAACGAAGATATTGGAAGCTCAAAATCTGAGAGGAAGTGAAAGCCGTGCATATAAAACTCAGATCGCTTAGATTTTGGAACTCTAATTCCTTTAACCACAAGTATTGTGGATAGAAATATGGAAGTTGATGAAGCGGTTGGTTGCCGTTGTTGGCGTGAGGCTCTGCTTTCTATGCAAGACACAAATGAACCACATTAATGAACTAACAAAGAAAGAAAGCCAAATAAAGACATTTAACAATTCGGCCAATAATAATTTAGTGTATACATAATACCGAGTAAATGCAATTCAAGGCTCTGAGTGTTTAAGCAGCACGAACTTTTTTTATTTTATTGTCGTCCTCCATGCGAAACAAACAAAACCAACACTCGAATACAACTTACCTGTGTAAACGGTACAATCGACATGCTCCCAGTTGCTCCCATAATTGAAGAAAATTTTGGGCAATTATTCATTTTAATTTCTATGACATTCTCTGCGGATAACTTAAATCCTTTGCAGATATCAACAAGACTTGGCAATTTCCTTAGCATTATCCTTTGTAATTTTGGAAGCGCAATTTTGTTGACATTGTCACTACTGCTGTTGGCTTCACTCCTACGTTCAAAGAGCTGCTCTAACTCTGCACATTCTGATATCTTTATAAACCATAATTGTGGAGGCAGTATAGCGACAGAGGAGGTTGAGAAAAGAGACTTGAGCTTGTTACAATGCTCCACTTCCAATATGTATAACTTAGGAAGGCTAATTTGGAATGATTGGTGATCTTGTTGTGTTAGAATCACCTCCAACTCCTCACAGTTCTGTATCTTGAGCCTCTCTACCATTGGGAGGCTTCTTTCGTGGCTGCCCTCACCAAATACAGATTTCAATTTCTTACAATTATACAAGCCCAATTCTCGAAGATGGACAAGGTTCGAAACATGTGAAGGAGCTCCCCATATCAGCCACAGCTCAGGGAGACCTCCTAATTCTAATACTTCCAGTTTTGAACACAACAGCTGCATATACACAAACCAAACAAACACACATCAACATAATAACACAAGACAAGAAGCCGCTTCCTTTTCCAAATCCCAATCATCACTACAACATTTTTGCTTTATAACAATAACTCAAAATTAATGCTTAGCTACGAAACTATATTGCCTATAACTTTAGGCAACATCTCTTTTCTTTTGCATCCTTCAGCGCCAATGTCATGTGGTTTACAACAAAATATTATCAAAATAATTTTTGAATCCATCTAATTAATAAATTAATAAATTTACTAATAAACAAATAAAATTTTTTTAAAAAAAATGAATGGTTCTTTTTATGCATTGGAAAATAGCAGGCAACATTTCTCGAATGTTGGGAAGAAATATTTAAAGACACATTTATCTTTTAATTACCTATAAAAATATGGAGTAGCTTTTAAATGTTGCAATAAAAATAGTTTTATAGGCAACAGTTTTTAGGTTGCCTATTTGACGATTTCAATTCAATAGTTGAAATTTATCGCCTATTCTATTTTAGGGAATGCTTTTAGATCTGTTGTTAAATATTACCATTGCCTGTTCATATGTTAGATTACGCAACAATTTCAGAACTGTTGCATAGTCAAGTGTTACTAAAATTAAAAAATGTACCAGCGTCCCCTTTTCTTCATATTCAATAAAATAATAAGAAATACGACTAAAAAAAAAATTCCAGCTGTCTAGCCTATGCGCGTGCGCACACATATATAAAAATTAGGGTAACAAAAATATAAAAAAAAAACTACTTGAATGTCATTTTTTTCCTTTTAACAAAACTAAAGATATTTAAAACTGCTCATTTTAATTCACATAGAATTTTCATTTGAAATGAAAAAATTGATCAATCAGCTGTTATAAGTTCGCATGGTTTGCTAAAGAAAAAGAAACCAAAATTTTTTTAAAAAAAATTTGAATAATCGTACGGTATATATATCTATAAAGTATTGGACGGAAGTGTCTACATTCAAGAAATGTAAAATGTTAAATCCCTTGACAAAATTCATCTTTTGGAAAAAATTATATGTTCAAATTCCTGCTTTTAAATAAAATTAGAACTTTAATATATAATTTTTTTTATAAATTTTAATTTAGAATTAAAACTCGATAATTCTACTATTATTTTTCTGCACAATTTCCTATAAAATCCTTACCAAAAAGAGGGAGAGACAGCAATAAGAAAAAATCAAATAGTATTATATGTATTTATGCCATAAAAATATTTAGAAATCATTAAAGCGGGTACATATTGTGTATATTGGTTATTAGGATCTTGAATCTCTAATTTTGTTAATCTAAAATGAAGTGAAAACAAATATTGCATCATTATGGGATACAACAATATTTTAAGATTCAAGAAAGAAAAAGAAGGAAAAAACTTATCTGCGATTAGATACTTAAGGATTCCAAGGACCAATAAATTGAGCTGCAATAAAGAGAGAAAAAATTCATTTAAAGAAAGGGAAACAATTAGCAAAGATGTGGGTACCTGGCGAAGACAATCGTTGGAAAAGGATAAACGTTGACAGAAATCCTTGAGACTGGGCACTTCTCCTAGAATCAAACTCCTTAAGTTAGGTAATACATTCTCCGAAAAGTCACTCCAATCTATGGCCATTGAAAATAGGCATTTTAACTTGTTGCATCTTTGAACTCGAAGCTTTTTCAGATTTTGAAAACATATTTGTGGTGAATGAGGAGAATTCAATGGGCTTTGATGTTGCTCTCCTACCTCTGCACTGGATACTATTTCCTCTAATTCATCACAATCTGATATTTCAAGATATTCCAATGGTGGCATGTGCTTAAGAATTACAGGGGAGAAAATAGTTTTCAAATTGTTGCACCCGCTCATTGTGAATTTTCTAAGATTTTGGAGGCTCAATTTTTCCATGGGACCACTCCAAACAAATTTTAGATCGGGCAGATTCTTCAATTCCAGAGCACTTAAGGAAGACGTTAACTTGCTTTGTGAAGTCCTTTTAGTAAACACATCCCCTTCAGATTCAAATAGAATGTCTTCCGTACTACAACCCTCAACCTTAAGTTTCTCTAAATTGAGAAATGATAGTGGAGCTAAAACCCCCCTATTTAATTGATTGTCCTGTGGCAAAGCATTTCACAAATCAAAATAACATATTCACATTGGTTCTTGCATCATTTTCATAAATATAATTAAAAAAATAGCAATGAAAATTCGAACAAAGAATTTAACAAAGGGCACATGAAAATACATACCATATTTATGGTTGAACCAACGGTGATATTAACACATGAATCTTTGAATTTTGGACATTCCACGCATTGCAATTCTCTCAAACATGGGCAACTTGAACGAATGCTTTTTGGTAAAATGCCAAGCAAATTTTTCAAGCCATTGAGTTCGACTGATTTCAAAGCAGGAAGCTTGATCTGAACCTCTTGATGCTCAACTTCATGTTGACCAAAAGCATATTTTAGTTGAGAAACCCTAGAAATGCGCACCCTCTCCAACTGCTCAAGGCCTTGTACACAAGAGTTCGAGAATACATATTCCAGCCTATCACAATCAACGATGGTCAAACTTTTCAATTTTGAGAACACCAAAGATGCACTATTGTTTGAGGCTGAAATTATTTCATTGTTAGCACCATCGCCATCCTCCTCTATTATATTCTTCAGTTCACTGCAACCCTCTATATTTAGCTTTTGTAACAATAGTATAGCTCTCACAACACACTTTGGAAATAGCGATGTCAACTTAGGGCAATGGGATATATGTAGCTCTTGTAATTTCTCAAAGAAGCGAGGCAGAGGGGGACCACACCAAATGACTTTCAAGTTCGCTAAAGACTCCAACCTTAAGTTGATTACCTTTGGGAAGAGCCAAGTTTCTATTTCATGAGAAGTTGCATCTACAAGGCATTCCAAATCTGAACAAAACTGGAGCCATGATGTGGTCAACTCATTCATCCCTCCTGCAACTTGAACAAAGTCTGGTACAATATTTTTACAACCTACATCACATCTATACAAACAAACAAATTCTGCTTGTTGCAAAAGATCTTTAATAAATGGACTTAATGCAGAGATTTTCAACTCTTCCAAGGATAAAGCCTTGGAGTGAAAATGCATCAAATCTTGACGATCCCTCCTGAATGTACCACCACTATACTTGTTAATAATTTTAAGTTTATATCTCTTCAATCTAGGAAAACCAGCATCTTTCAATAAACATTTACCAGGTCTTAAAGTTGTGTCGATTTTCCGAACATATAACTCTTGTAGCGGTGTGCATCTTTTTATTATCTTAAAACTTTGCTCCCCACTAAAAGTTAAATCTAACAGCTTCAATTTACTTAACTCTTCCAATCCTTTTGGCAGGTCCTTAAATTGACTTTGTTTCAAGTCAAGAACTTCGAGTCTTTTGAGGCCTAACATCCATGACAAATCATCACCTAATTGACAGTATTGCAAGCGCAGAGTTCGCAGATTAGTTAGCAAATTCATAGAGCGTGGCAATTGTAACAAGTGGAGTGCATCACTGACACTAAGTGTAGAGTTAATTTGCATAACCTTGAGTGCCCCAATACCTTTGAAATTTGCTTCTGATAATTCACATTTGCCAATATTATTTAGCAACAAAATCTCCAATTTTGGAGCATCTAATCGTGGAGAAAATTGAGATACTTCATTGCACCAAGAAGCGAATGCGTAACAATCTTTTATAGACCCATCTGTTGCCACCTTCATGTCCTTCTCTAGATTCACTATAATTTTTTGATTCTCTTGATGTGATATCCACAATGCTACGTCACGAACTGTATCATGCATTCTTAATTGGCCTTTATTTTTCTCAGAACGCATTAGCAGACAAGAATCTACAAGACTATTTATACATACAGCCACTTTATTTCTTGCTTCTTTAAGAGACTTTAATTCTTCACACATGCCCAAACCTATCATGATTCTGAACAAATCTTCAGTGGAGATATCTGCATCTTCAGGATATATGCAGCATTTCAAAAACAGTGACTTGGCTTCTTCGCTACTCAAATAATCATAACTCAATCGAAGACAAGAAAAAGCATCTAGGACACCATGTTCCACATTGATTGGTTTTGAATCCCTTAATCTTCTTAATGCCTCCTCCCACTCTTCTATAGATTTTCCTTTCAAAGAGGCTCCTACGGCCTGAATTGCAATAGGAAGTCCTTTGCATTCCCTTACAATTCCTTGTGCCACACTACTCAATGATTCATCAATAGTAAGAGCGTGTTTTTGGAATAATGTCCAAGATTCGTCATCAGATAAAAGATGCAAATGAATCTCTCTTTCACAACCCATCGTATTACATACTCCTTGTCTCCGAGTGGTAAGAAGGATCTTGCAACCATGATAATTTTCAAGAGGAATACCGACTTGCTCCAAATCAAACTTAGCCCACACATCATCCAATATTACAAGAATTCTTTTTCCATTGCTCAATCTCATCGATAAACGTCTAGCTCTTCCTTCATTACTTTGTTCTTCGAATTTCAAACCGGCCATATCTGCAATTTCATCTTGAATCTTTCTAATATCCAGAGTTTGGGACACAGTTGTAAATATGACTAGCTCAAAAAGGTTTGATTTCTTGGCTTCTTTGCCTACTTCTTTTACCAATGTTGTTTTGCCACAGCCCCCCATTCCATACAGTCCGATCATGCAAACACCATCATCTTGGAGAGCAGCCAACAATTGATCTGAAGCCCGCTTTGTAGACTGGAAATACACAAAATTTCCAGAAGAAAAGTACTCTACGTCTGGGATTGGGACAGGGGTAGAAAAGGGATTAAATTCACTCCTTTGCTTGAGATTCTTTGTTGCCGCGATCATCTTTGTCATTTGTCTACAGAATCGATATCTCCTCCAAGTAGGACACCTTCCTTGAAAGCAACTATTGCTGTCCTTCATTTGCTGCTCCAAGTTCTGCACCTCATCCATATGACTCCTCACTTCAGCTAACCACTTGTCAACAGTATCAGCAATTTTTTCAGTTCTGTTAAGTGCTTCTCGAACACGTGCTTGAACTCCATCTTGTGCTGATGCAAGGTTCTGCTTTTCAGTTTCAAGAGTTTTTGTAATGCTGCCTGCACAAAACAAATATTGTCCTTGACGCAGCAAAGGGGCTACTGAATATTCAGCGAGTTTGGCAATGACAGATACGACAATCTCTGCCATTTAAGCCAAAACTACCTGAAAGAAGACAAGCGGATCAAAACCCATCTTTATGAGTTGTAGGACTAAATGAGTCGTTGGTAATCTCATGCAGAATGAGATTATAATCGTATAAAAATAATAAAGAAAAATATGCTTGTGTTCATATAAAATTAACAAATGCATGGGTGATTGGATCTCAGTACATGAAGACTTTCGACGTGCATCATTTGCAACTAATAGTATTAGAGTTTGGAAACATAAAAAAGATTCATAAAATTAAGGGATTAAACTAAAGCCTTATATAAATTAAATAATCAAAATACACTTCTGCTTATGATAGAAATATAATGAATTTTAATTAAAAATTAAAATATGTAATTAATTTATGACATATAGAATTAATAACATTATATTAAGTTATTCCTCAGGTCCTAAATATAAGACTCCTTTTATAATGTAAATTACTCTACAAAAATAGTTTTATATTTAGGATCAGAGGAGTAATAAATATTTAAAATTTTGATAAATGTTCGATTCCTATGTATGCAAGATATGAATATTTTTGACGCGCATTGCCAGTTGAAGTAACGGTGACGAAAAGAGAATTATGCCGGTAGTTATCCCACAATTATGAAAATTCAAAACTTTCTCAATGCTTAAAAAGCCCTCACCAAAGTAGAAACCATTTTAATTCAATTTTTAATTAATTAGGGCGGAAATTTTTATTGTTTTTGAAACTTATACTTTAGTCAAATTTTTTATAGTTTTTGAAATACTTAACTTTTACTAATCTATACAATTTTTAAAAAATATAACTATTAATTTGCTCACTGTAATCCTGTTTTCAATGATCCTTTCTCATGTCAATTTAAAGAATTCCAAACAATTAAGGATGGTAATATTTAAATAAATATTATACATTAAAAAAAGTTTTCAATCTAAATGATTTTTAGGCATTGTTTATGCTAAAAATTGGTTTAAAATATACTACTCAATCGTTAATTAATAATATTCGTAGATGGGAATAATATCTTAGAAAGTACGTATTTTGTGGCTTTAGATTTTAAGAAAGATTTAT
Organism: Neltuma alba; assembly: GCF_004799145.2. Classification (NCBI taxonomy): domain Eukaryota; kingdom Viridiplantae; phylum Streptophyta; class Magnoliopsida; order Fabales; family Fabaceae; genus Neltuma; species Neltuma alba. The sequence goes on from NW_021636343.1 coordinate 195,487, forward strand.
ATAGGCTTCAGATATAATATAACTCTTAACCCTTAAGATTTTTCCTCAATTATGGATAGCTCCGACATCTCAATCCTTATAATTTATTGAATATAATATAAGAAATTATATAGTTATGAAGTTGTATTAAATTAAAAAATCTTAAGAACCAAATTGTTTCCGGATTAACAACTATACGAACTAAGTCATTCCAGATCAAAGTTTAAGAAACTGGATTGATAATTAAGAAAAACTTTAAACCATGTAAACTTTTTCTTTGCGTGAAAAGGAGATCAGACATACATGCATAAACTTTCTAAGAAGGAAGCAGGAATGGGGAAAAAAGTGAGGGTGCTTGTTATTTATCAAGCTCACTCCCAGCATATTTTGCCATTATATGATTGCAATATTATTCATACCATTAGTACTGTCTTTTAAATCAAACATAACATAGAAAATAAAGAGAAGAAGACTGACTGACACAGATGATGAGTGAAGCGCCTGAAACCAAACACACACAGACACACACACACACATCTGAGCTCTAGCTGCAAGCTATAACCCAAAACCCATATCACAAATTAAAGTCAGAAAGCAAAACCCAGGTAATTGAAATAACTTTTCAATGCAAATTTGTTAATTTCAACCCCCAGAATCTAAAAGCCAGTGGAAGCATGCGGAGAAGTTTAAGGCAAGCATGGATCGGAGAAAACTCAAAACCGCCGATAAGATTTGGAAATAAAAATTCAAACTGACCAAGGGGTGAAGGAGTACCGTTGGACGGAGGTTTGAGAGAGAGAGAGAGGCTGATCGACGGTGAATTATGACAGTGTCCCGACGAGCGGCTGCGAGCAGTGGAAGACGCAGACTGGAAAAAAGTGAATGAAAGGAATTAGAAGTGATGAAAGGCTTGAGAGAGAAAGAGAAGAAGCAGAGGATCGGAAGCCAAGTTGTATGTGTTGAAAGGATTGCCCAAACCTTCCTTTTTGCTTTTGGATTCTAATAATTAGGATCGCTGCTTAGTTTCTGGTTCATTTCCTATCTCCACTTTACTTTGATCTTGGGTCAATGCGTTCTCATATAAAGTCACGCCTCTCCTTCTAAATTAATCACTCTAACAAAAGTGCTTTGATTTTGCAAGTAATATGTGTTGAATTATTACTGGTTGTGTAGGCCTTTCTTATCTGCCATTCCAAATTAATAAAGTGATATAATCCAATTTATCTTCACCACCTCTATTAAACTATTAATTTGTCCCCATCAATTAACAGGATTTGTAATTTTAAGAGAATCTCGCTGCTAATTAAGTGCTTGCCAGCTGGTGTCAACTTCACACATATAGTTTATTTTAATCAACATTGAAAAAGAAACTGGGAAAGAGATTATATATATATATATATATATATATATATATATATATATATAAGCATGCTCGGTTGATGCTCATGACAAATTATGAGAGGCAAAGCCATTGTTATCGAAAATTGTCCAAACATTGACAAAATCGAGTATGAATCCAGGAGGGGCAGATTAGATGATTAAAAATTTTAACGGGAAATTAGATCAATAATGGAAACAACAATGATAAAAATAATAAAGAAAACAAGCGGATCAAAATTTTTGCTAACGCTTTTTACTCACAAAAAAAGCGCCACTCTACAATGAAATAAAATATATTTTAAATCATATGACATTTATACAGGAAAGTAACGTAAAAGAATGGATTAGCGGAAGACGTATAACGAATAACACATTGATCCATCTTTTTGAGAAGCAACGGTGATGAAAAGAGAATTTGTGCCCGTACTCATCCCCCAATTATGAAAATTCAGAAATTTCTCACAATGGTTAAAAAGCCTTCACCAAAGTAGAAATTAAACCATTTTAGTTCAATTTTTATTGTTTACGAGGGAATTTTTTCTGTTTTTGAAACTCATACTTTAGTCAAATTTTTCGTAATTGTAAAATACTTCATTTTTATTAATTTAAACTCTTTCAAAAATTTATAACTGTTAATTTGCTCACTGTAATCCTATTTTCAATCATCCTTTTCTCATGCCAATTTAAAAATTCCAAACAATTAAGTTCGGTAATATTTAAATAAATATTATACATTAAAGTGATTTTAGGCATTGTTTATGTTAAAAAGTGGTTTAAAATATACTATTCAATCGTCAATTAACAATTTGGGTAGACTGGAATAATATTTTAGAAATTAGCATGTATTTTGGGGCTTTAGATTTTAAGAAAATTTTATATAGGTTTCACAAATAATACAACTTTTGATCCCTAAAACTTTTCCTCAATTATGAATATATGTAAGAAATTATAGGTATTGAATTGTATTAAATTAAAAAAAAAATCATGCATCAGAACTAAATTGTTTCGAGTTCATCAATTATACAACCCAAGTAATCCGAATCAAAATTTAAGAAACTGAATCGATGCTTAAGGAAAACCTTAAGAACATATAAACTTTTTTCTTTAAGTAAAAAGGGACATACACGTAAAAACCTTCCAAGAAGGAGGCAGGAAAGGGGGTGGGGGAGTGAGGGTGATTGTTATCAACCCCACTGCCAGCATATTTTGTTATTTATTATATGATTATTGCAATATTTTTCATATCACCAACTCAAACATAACATAGAAAATCATGAGAAGAGGACTGACCGGTACAGATGATGATGATGATAAAGAGTCGAACCGTCTGAAACCAGAGATCTGAGCTCTAGGTGCAACCTAGCTATAAACCAAAACCCATATCACAAATTAATTAAAGTCAGAAAGCAAATTAAAATCCAGGTAATTGAAATAACTTTTCAATGTAAATTTGTTAATTTCAACGTCAGAATCTAAAAGCCAGTGGAAGCATGTGGAGAAGTTTAAGGCAAGCATGGATCGGAGAAAACTCAAAAGCGCCTGTAAGATTTGGAAATAAAAATTCAAACTAACCAAGGGATATTGGAGGAGTAGCGTTGGACTACGGAGGTTTAAGAGAAAGAGAGGCTGATCGACGGCGAATTATGACAGTGTCCCGACGAACGGTTGCGAGCAGTGGTGGACGCAGACTGGAAAAAAGTGAATGAAAGGGATTAGAAGTGATGAAGGGCTTGAGAGAGAACGAGAGGAAGCAGAGGATCGGAAGCCAAGTTGAAGTTGTATATGTTGAAAGGATTGCCCAGACCGTCCTTTTTGCTTTTGGATGCTAATAATTAGGATCACTGCTTAGTTTCCTGGTCATTTCTCATCTTCACTTTACTTTGATCTTGGGTCAATGCGTTCTCACATATAAAGTCATGCCTCTCGTTCCGAATCTTGCCAAACACCCCTTGTTTTCTGAAAACCATGGTTTTCAGGAAAACCATGGTTTTGAGTATGGAAACCTTGGTTTCTTTGGAAGCATTAGGCGACCTGCTTCTGAGGAGTAAAAATATTCGTTGGAGTAATTATTACCTCAGTAGCTTCCAACGGTGAAATTGCCTCCTCTCCCATTCGAAGGCTCCCATTTCTCTTCTCCCATCTGAAGTTCTCCCCTTCCGTCGCCCCTTCAGAAGAACCTTCTCTCCCATTCCGTCGCCATCATCCAATCATGTGGATGTCATCATCTTGCAAAGCCGCTAACAATTGATCTGAAGCCAACTTGGTGGACTGGAAATACACAAAATCTCCAGAAGAAAAATATTCTATATCTGGAAGTGAAGCAAGGATGGAAAATAAATTAAATTCACTCCTTTCAATAAGAGTTCTTGTTGTCACCATCATTTTTTCCATCTGTCTACATAAACGATACCTCTTCCAGCTAGAACACCTCCCTCGAAAGCAGTTTCTGCCTTCCTCCATTTGCTGCTCCAGCTTCAGCACCTCATCCATATGATTTTTCACTTCACCCAACCACTCTTCAACCGCATCATCAATTCTTTCAGTTCTACTCAGCGCTTCTTGAACACGTTTCTGCACTACATCTTGAGCAGAGGCCAACCTTTGTCTCTCAGTTTCAAGACTCTTTTTGATTCTGTTTGCATGGAATAAATATTGTCCTTGACGTATCACTGGATCAAGCAAGTATTCTGCTAGTTTTGCAACAACAGATGTTGCAATCTCTGCCATTCGAGCCAGCACAACCTGAAGAAGTAGCAGCTTTAATCCATCTCTGTGTATGAGCTCTACTACTAATTGGGTTATTTTTAATCTCTCACCGTATCAGATCTACACAGTTAGATATTTGCTATGATGAAAATAACAACTTAATATCAATATACGTTTAAATAGAACTGATAAATAAGCATCATGCAGTCCATTCACGTCAAGGATTAAATATTTGGACAAAAGAAAATACGTCATGTTTCTTAGGATGAATAACATTGCAATATTTGTTTCGGTTAGCATGCAGAGACAATGATATAAATCTAATTCTAAATATAGGTCTACAATAAATCTACAAAAAAAAAAATCAAAACAGGATGGTCCTGTAGAGACATTTTAAATTCATAATACCATGTAATTACTTTAAATTAAAAGACATTTTTGTAAGAAGCTTCTCAAAAGCAATATTTGTAGCTTGGCAGAGGCAGCACCAAATGATCCTCTCAGTAGCCTTATGGGATCATAATTAGATCTAATTAACACTGTATCTCAGGATTTAAGAAAAATTAAATCTTCTAGTTGTAACAAGCCTACGATTAAGTAGTGACAAAAAGGTAAGGATGGAAAACGAAAAAGGGTACTATGAAAACCACATAAGCAGTAGTGAAAGTACGTAGCAAACATTAATTGCAAAGAGTTCTACATTTGATTGTAACGAAATGAATGGATATATAGGTACGTACCTTCAAGCAGGAGATGCAGAGGAAGGTGAAGTGTGAAGGATGATTGACAATGGCTAAAGGAAGCAAAGGCTTAGTTGTGTAACAATATGCCTTTGTCTTTTTATATATATAGATGTATAGTTGACTCAAGACTGAAACGAAAGAGTAATCAGTAAGTAACAACTCGGAAATTAAATATTGATACAAGATTCATCCAGTAGTTGAAAACTAGAGAATGCTGGAATTTAATTGTAAAAAAGGAACAATATGAAAAGACACTATGTTTTATGGCTGTAATCAAAAGACAACATGCTTTTTACGTTCCTTAATCGACACATTGGCTGTTCCCCTTGTGTAATTTCCATTGTGCTTCGTCTTTCCTTTTTCGTATCAACAATGTTAAATACTTTCTGCATATATATGTAGCCCCTCAGGACTTGTAGCTGCTGCAGGGGAGACACAGGTAGGGAATTTCCCAAAAAATGACAGTTAAAGTTTCAAACCCAAAAGGCGATGCGAATTTGTAAAATTTCGAATAATTAAGTCATAGTGAGCGATTTGGAATTTTAAAATATTGGTGAATTTATAATGTTTCTCTTTTTTCTTTCTTTCTTTCTTTTTTTTTTGAAAAAAACCTCAAGTCACCCATGCTGGCAATTTTTTTTAACCTTCGTAGCATGAGTAACAATTCTTTTAAAAATGCCTAAGGTTAGCCACTCGCTAATTTCTACAAATTCAAAAACCTATTATCTAAAGTGGTTAATATTATTAATAAAATTGTGAATATCTTTATAAGAATTGTTAATCACGTAATGAATATTAAAAAAAATCTTAATTTAAAAATCTAAAAAACACAAAATAAATGATGTTATTGGAGTTATAAATATTATTGTAAGAGTTTTTAATCATATTATGAATGTTGAAAAAAAAATAAAAGAAAAACATTGTGAATTCACCAATATTTTAAAATTACATAAATTCACCAACATGTAAAATTCTAATTTAGCCATCACGACTAATTTGAAATTTCTCAATTTTTGGTCGCCTTTTAAGATTTTTGAAATTAAACTATCATTTTCTAAAACTTACCGAACCAAATATGGTGGGAGTGGGCTCCATCCGACAAGTAGGGTCACCCACATCTATGTCTTAAGTTGTATCATTTGATGTGGGTTTATATGCTAAGAATATCATTCAGTTGGGGCAAGACTGGATAAATTAGTCTCAATATCAGAGAAACTTGAAAAAACCATATTGGAGGTACCTATACTTTTTTCAATTTTTAATTGATACCTATGTGTTTTTTGTTCTTAAATAAATCTTTATTTTTCCTCTATTAACATCATTAATCCTTATGTAGAGACTAAAAATATCAATAGAACAAAGTTATAAGAGCTAATGTTGCTAAAAAGATAAAATTAAATGTTTAATTAAAGAGAAAAAAACACATAGGTACCAAATTAAAAATTGAGAGAAAGTATAGGTACCTTCAATATGGTTTTCCCGATAAACTTTTATAGGGATGACCTCGCAAACAAGCCGAACCTTGCTAGTGACAGCTTATAGTAATTCGGTTGCCTTCCATCACAAGAGTCACAAGATTTAAGTTCATAAACATGGTATGTTTATCGCCCTTTCACTCTTTTCCGCATCAGGTATCAGGTATGCATCTCCTCTCTACCTCAATTTCTTTTCATCTCTTTTGTCTCTCTAGCTGTGGCTTCATTGTCTCCCTTGCTCTTCATCTATTTTTGGTTACCTTCCAACTGTTTTTTTTTTTTTGGATTAAATTCTTTGCCTTCCAAGTTCCAACTTTGTTCTTGAGATACCTAACAAATCCCAAATGGAGATTATGTCTTTTGGCTTGTGGTAAGTTGTTTTCCCGTCCGCCTCATTCCCTTGGTGATTCAGATCAGAATAAATGTTATTCATGCGTTTATTTTTTGATGGAAGCAAGGTGTTAAAAATTTAATCTTATATTTTCCTTTCATGATTTCTTTTATTCCTTTTTCTTCCACATTCTCTTTTCTTAGTTTCAGGGATCAAACATAAAGATCCTTTGACTACATAGTTTCAGGAAGCTGATTCAAGGATGTGACAGTTTGATCAACAGGTCTCTATCTACTTTGTAGTTGTATTCTCTTGTGCATATACTCTTCATGAGTTGCTTCAAACATCTTATTTTGGTATTTATTTTCGCTTCCCCCAGTTTTAACGCTTACTATTTCTCCCCCTATTTTTATTCAAAGTGGTTTGCTATCATGCAGAACTTGAGGTGTCCTACTTACTAAATTTATTCAAAGATGGATTTTCTATTGGAAAATGTAACACGGTCAGCATCATGATACTCAAGAGTTCCGCAGGTCAGGCATCTATATTGCTTCTTGCTACTACTGGAATTTAATTTAATTCTCATTGATAATGCTGATTGTTGATTTTTGCCCCCACAATTCACCATCACGGAAAGAAAAAAGGTTTGCTTGAAGATGCACACCAAGTGCTTGAGAAAATGACCAGGAGATATTCAATAGTGGTAGACCAGAGGACACATGAACTGATGAACTTTTGCTGACATATAAATTACATTTGAGCTATGGTTCTTGAATTAGGCCCTTCGGTGTTTTGTCGGAATTTGTTGAGGTATTCTAAACATCAAGAGCAAACTCACTCATTGAGTGTTATCCATGTCTTTCTCTTTTTGTTATTAGAACAAGCTTTCTTCTCTTTTTTTCGTTATTACATGTCTTACTCTTCTTATTATTTCTGTAGAATGGAAACTTATTTGCAGTTTATATGATTGGATTTTACGTCCTAGCTCTCATATGGTTTATTTGAGATCTGTCCTTATATTCTTATTTTGTTATTTTACTTTATGGATTAAGTTACATGTTCTATGGCAAGACAATTTCTGCCGTATTTGAAGACCTTTGCAACTGAGCACCAATTCTATCCAAAACGAGGTATACTTTAGTTTTCAGTTGGTCATCTTGACTAACAATTAGGATATCATGATATTTTAACATAATCACTAACATGGTATGCTTTAGTATTCAATTGATCATCTTGATTGCTAATCATTTCATTCTCAAGATATATAGCAGATAATGCAATAGTATTAATAGATATCATATTACTTGCTGTCAAAATAGTGGGATTAAAACACATTACTCTTAGTCTGCACTCTGAGTTACTGCTTCTGAATTTAAAAAGTATAGAGATATCTTATTTTCATGCTTACAACATTAACCAAGTCTTAAATTAAGCATATACGTTATCTGCTATTGTGCATCTAAGTCTAACTGTCAAGGATACCATTTGAAAGGATACTGACAGAAGTTAACCATCTTGTGTTCTGTAAAGTTGCTTATTAGTATTTTAAATTGCAGTAAAAGGTGCAAAAAGAAGCTTGGAGGGTTAGACAAAGTTAAGGTAATTTACTCTATTTTTATGGTAAATCTATTGGGTTTCTTATTTATCTAACATGTTATCCTGTTATTGTCCAGATCTTTATTTTATGAACTTACAAAGTAAGATGGTTGGCAGAAGTTTCTTGAAAGGGGGTCAACTTTGGGAATACAAAAGTTCTGATATTTTCAAGGGCAGAAAATCAATAGACTTATCTTGCAGGATTTGCTTAGCTCTGAAAATCTTGTGATGTGTTGCAGGTTTGGACAAGTTGTGAATCATCGTAAGGATTTGATACATATTAACACTTTTGTTCTTCCTTTTATTGAGTTATTTTAGTTAGTAAAAATGATTTGATACTGTTTCGTGCAACTGTATAAAACAGGGCCATATGGCAAAGGCGTTATATTTTCATTTATTTTATTTTATCTTTTTTTTTTGCTATCCATTTATTTTATTTTATCTGCTATTGTTGTCCAGGAAAAATGTGATTTTCCACCATTGACTTGGATTGGTATTATAATAAATGCAAAATATTGAACCTTAATGATTGAAAAATTATAGGCATTAACTTGAGCAATGTAAAACCTTGTGAAGATGAAGAATGCAGAGGTGATATTGCTCAGTATTTCACAATAGCTTGAATTTTTTTTTTTTAATGACAAAACGGTTATAAGGGATGTTGTGTCAAAAATATGATAAACGAATATTGTAGTTTGATTAGTCTTGTAGTTCATCTGTTAATATAGTTACTCACTTGCATTGCGGCTTGAGCCCAGTGCATTTTAGAATTTCTTTCTTTATGTCATGGGCCTATAACGTAACTCATTGATTATTATGGATAAAATAATCTCACATTGAATTATTTTATAAAAACAATTTAAGATATTTTTACATGTTTTTTTCAACTGATTTTTATATTTTTAAGCATTTTTTTGACTTTTTAACCTAATATATAATTATCAACGTTGTTTATAGGGAATTGTTTTAGAATGTTAGGACTTCGTATTAGGCTGCATTTTATATTTGTTTCATGTAATAAAGGCTTGTCATTTTTTTGTTTGATGCTGTTTGTTTTGCAAGGCAAGGGATTTTGTTTTGTGCACGTTGTTTCGATTCACTAATTTATTTTTGAAATGATTTGACACATGATGAATATATTGTAGTGAATGCTTCCCGTGCATGCACAAGGAATAAATCCTATTTAAAACTCAATAGCTAAATCTTGATTCACTGCAAGTCAATCACTATAGTTTTTAGCCATTTGAAATTTTAGTCTATTTAGTTTCCTTAAATGTAGTTGAGTGAGAATCCAGAATCAGATTAGCCGGATAATAATATTAAAAATATACTTATATATATAGTTGAATGAAAATTATAAGGGCAAAAAGATTGATTTTTCCTTTTTCTTAAGTTAACTTAATAGTAATTGTTTGAAATTCAATAATTAAAAAAGCAATCTTTTTCTTCCATTGGTAGACAGCTAGAAAACTGTCTCTATTTTAAGTTTTGTTCCAACATTAGTGAGAAATATGCACTTGTTTGTATCAAAATTTATTTGGCAGAGCACGCACCTCTGCTTGAGTCAGACAATGATATAAAGGATCAATGGATTAATAAGGGCTAAAAACTTGATGTTCCCAAGATGTCAGCCTTAACTATGTCGCAAGTTAAAGTATAAGGTGTGGTTATCCTTTATAAATAGTATTACCTAACAAAATGTATAAATAGATATGGACATCCTATGTCACTATGTATCATAAGGACCAAAGAATTTGTCATGGATTTAATCTTTTTTTTATTGCTTGTCTCCCATTTTCATGTTATTTACTCCCTCCGTTCCTTATTATAAGAGACAAATAACCGAAGCACGTTGATCAAAAAAATAGTTAAAATTAGTTCAGAATAATTAATGTGTAAAAAAGTATAATTTTTTTTCCAAAAATGCCCTCATTAATAAGGAGAGAGAGCATAAGAGAGAGCAATTAAATTATTAAAAGAAAAAGAAGTGGGAGGGAGGGAGAGTGTGAGTTGGAGACAATAAATATGGCTAAAATAGGAAATCAACACAAAAAAAGTAGAGACAACTTTAAGTGTCTCTTATATACAGGAAATGCCATAAGCATCAAATGTCTCTTATAATAAGGAACGGAGGGAGTATCATTTATGATGGACTGTTCTTGTTCAACTCCAAACCCTTTCAACCCCAGCATCCATTGGGTAGGTAGGCCACACCCTTTCATACATTACATTGCGGATTTTGTATCATATCATATTATCAATGACTTATCAACAATATATCTTGCTACAAATTCGGTTTTAAATGACAATGCTGCCCCATTCAAATTTTACAACACTCATGTTGATTGATTAAACAAAATTATAACATACCATTTCATTCTATCGTCAGTGCTTATTCCTATTAAGCTTGCTGCAAAATTTTGCTTGCAAACAAAATTTTCAATAAATCAACACTTATGCCATCTCCAATCTCCACACAAATTTGCTATAGATTAAATTTCATCAAAGCAGGAAAAAAAGGGTGAAAAATACAAAAATTTAAATAAAAATACCAACAAAAAAAACTTTGCTTGCATAAGGTGGAAGATAGGAGGAGACACGCTGGAGAAGTACTTGAGAATGAGAGAGATGATTTCAAGAAAAGATGTAATAAGAAGGAAAAGAGTTGTGGATCAGAATTTGAGTAGCGAGGGCGACTCTCAGAAGGGCCATTCTTGAACAAACATGTACATGTAATAGATGTGCGATAAAAGCTGCTTCAACAAGAGATACATATCAAGTGGCTTGATATTAATGCATCTATCTACTTCATCACCTAATAACATCAAAGGCTTTCCATAATTTTCTAGGTTCTCAAATTAATCATGTACTCTTCTAGTCATATTTATAAGCACTCATAACATGTTTCTCCAAAATCAATAAAATCTTGAACCTTATTAATTTTGTTTTAAAATTTAATAATTTTTCAACTTCACCTGACTTATATACACTCTATCTGAAAATATAAAGAATTTAATGATGTAACTTATAAATAAATAGAATCAAAATAGATTTTCTTTTTTCGCCTTACAAATAAAATTAGAGTTAAGAGTATCTGGTGCATAAGGCATGTATGTACAATGTGATGCTTCATGAGTAGCTATTGCCTCTTTGATTATGGTTCTATGTCTTCTGGTTTCAGTGTTTCATTACACAGGCAGATAATAGCCTTTGGCATATTTGCCGGGTTCATACTTTTTATAAATTAAAGTACATATGTACATTATAATTGTTTTCTTAAATAAGACATTAACAACCTGAAACACACACACCTACACGAGTGAAGAGATTTTGGATTCTGATGATGAGATGTTTAGTAGGTAAAAAAAAATATATTAATTAAAACTGATGCTAAATAGAGAAATTTATGTTTGTTATATGAAGAACAAAATAGATGTATGTGAATTAACGAGGGAGGGATACATTCACACACACTCATAAATTTTAAAGGCTTCCTTGTGCAATTCTCCCACCAGAAAATGGGGTGATCCAATGTTTCTGTCTCTCTCTAGTTAAGCCCAAACGCCTTAATTGTTTTCGTGCTATCTTAAGTATCATATTTATTTCTTGTCTCTGGTTCAACATCTGATGGGGTGTTTGATCCAAGATTTTGCATTGTTACTCATGATCTCTTGTTAGTGTTAAAAAACCATCGTTGACAAAGTAAGAGATCATTTGATTATTAATGATGCCTAAGAGTTTGTTGAACTTAGCTAATTAGTAACAGCTCATAGTCATTTGATCTCCAAGACTCCCTCCTTCACAATATTTATGATCAACGAGTGAGGGGGATTCACATATGATCAACCACAATAAGGTTTAGGGTCTCATCCCCATGAAATATCCCAAAATCAATACCATCCATCTTGTATTACTCTCAATACAATACAAAACACATTCATATTTATGAATCACAGCACTGGCAAATTCCCCACTTTTGCCATATACGCTTTATTAAAGGCCTCAATACTTTTGATTTTCAAATCACAAGGTCTTACCGTCCAAGCACAACTCTCTAACTAGTTAAGAACATGCATCTGCATACGCATAATATAATGCTTTCCGCTGCTAGCTTCCATCTGCTATTTTCCTTTATTGCTCTCCGTCACATGACTCATCTGTATCTGAACACAAGTTCATACCTCAACTTACATGTTTTCCCATCCAAAGCTTTAAGCATATTTAGCGTAACAAATAATGCATATCAGCACAATTACGTCAGGAATTTAGATTACAGCCAGCATACTCAGAACCTTTCTAAATTTAGAATTCCAAGCGACATCTAAAGTATGCATAATTTTGACGGGGTAACATAGTACACAACATCAAAACCAAAAGAAGAATGGTTTTGAGCGAATAACATTGTTCACTTTTAAATAAAAAAAAACCTCTGTTTTATTTTTAAAAAAATGGTTAATCAATGGGGTAAATTTTGTAATATTTGACCATTGGTATATATTTTTAATGTACTATTATGTGTAAACAAGGAAATTGTGGGAGCAAGATAAATAGCGAAATACCTGTGCTTTGGGTGGTAGCGGCTTGCTGGGAGGAGAAGTCCAATTTTGGACATTCATTTATTTGGACTTGTTTGAGTTGTGGAGCATTTAGCTTGAGTCCTTTGCAGAAGTGAGTGAGGCTAGGCAATCTTGAAAGTCTCAATATTTCTAGATTTGGAAGCACAAGTTCTTGCGTACTGGCACTGGCTTCATCACTGCTATGTGAAAAGAGCTCCTCCGTTCGTGCAGCCTCTGATACCTCAATGAGTTGTAGTTGTGGAAGCATTCCAACTACAACGTTCTTTAGAAGGCATTTCAACTTGTCGCAGCGTTTCACTGTTATGCGCCTCAATTCTGGAAAAGGCAACTGCATGTTTTCCATCGCAGAAAAAGAGCGAGAAGGACGAATGAAAGAAGAGAAGAAGCAAAAGCTTGGTCGGTTGTGCGAAAGTAGGTTTGTTTTGATTTGGGGGTCCCCAATAAATAATTGAGATCACTGTTGGGCTGTGATTGGTACTAATAACACTGTTCCATATGAAATGTAATTATTGAATCATTGATGGTTGGGGGGACCTTCATCTCTGCCATTCAAGCTTTGATTTGTCGGTCGCTGTCAGAAGATAAGATAAGATAAGCCATGCATGTTTATATTGGGATTGGGAGGTACTACTGTAAAATAATTCATTATTAGCAGAAAAAAGTATAACAAATTTGTTTAATCAAGAATCAAAATAAATATAAAATAAATGTTAGCGTTTAACATTGTCAATTACTTTATATTTAAAAATTATACTTTTAGTATACATAAATTTTTATTTGCCCCCATATAAATATTCCATTCCTGTGTAAGATGTGAATTCATTCACGCGCACTGCTAATTGAAGAAAACAAATAAGGGGTATGCACTGCAAAGTATTTTCTCAAACATATTTAGTATCCTAAAATATTTTATAATACATTTAGTATCTGAAATATTTTTAAGGGGGGTCCTAATAAAGTATTTTTTGGTGCATGTGACACTTTAAAATATTTTTTTTATGTACGTCTAAGACTCTAAAATATTTTGTGATACATCTAGCACCCTGAAAATATTTTTCAGATATTTCCAACACTCTAAAATATTTGTTTGTCTTGGTAGTGAATGCACCAAAAAATGTTTTAAGTCATTAAATGTATTTGAAAAAAATATTTTGGGATGCTGGTCCACCTTAACATAAACAAATATTGGTGCTAATAAGTACTTGTTGGTTTAATTAGCACATTTGATCCATCCTTCTTGGAAGCAGCAGCGATGGAAAGAGAATTTTCGCCTGTAGCTATTTTACGATCATGAAGACTCAATAATATGTCACAAAGCCTTCATGGCATTCCAAAGACATTTTTTTTAACTTATACTTTTTTTTTTTTGCCATCTTTTAAATTTTTTAAATTCTAAAATATTTAATTTTCCTACTTAAAATTATGTATAAAATATGTTATTATCAATTTTCTCTTATAAACTTTTGTCTGGAAAAAATGGTCCAAAAATTATCAATTATCAATTCAAAATTATGGTTATACTAAACACAATTATTATATGCCAATAAGTCTTTGCAATTCTAATTTATCTAAATGACAGCAAATTGGATCACAATAATAAAAGTATTTCATGTTTCAAACTCACGGAAGATGTTACTCTTCCAATTAAGCTAATTCAAACAAAAAAATTAACAATAAATAACAAGTTGAACTGAATATAACATGAATTAATATATGTTTTGGCCATATATGTATATAGAGAGCAAGGTAGAGGAGTGTTGGATACATGTTAGCCCTCTTTTCTTTGTTTTTTGTTCGTATTTTTTCGCCACACCCACGAGTCTATGTCTTTGACGCTCTTCTTACAATCCATTCTTTCTCGTTGAGAGATTCTGATTCCACATTTAGAAACCGTTTTGGCCTCCAGGGAGCGAGCTCTCTTTTAATCTTTTAATCTTATTTCTGGGTCTTTTTTTTTCCCCCAACCTAGTTTTGTCAATTTTCTTTTTACATTTCGCCGTTTTCTATATTTGTATATTGGAAAAAAACCCGCTTTTTCCGTTCATATTTGTTAGCGAGTCTTGAATAATCAACGAGCTCACTCGTGGAAGTTTCGAGCTCTTACTCTAATGGCGCAAAATGGTCTTTCATGGCTTCACAAAAAGTAAGATTTTCATTTTAATTGCCTGCACATTCTGAATCGCGCTATGTTCGGGGGGGGGAATTTTTCAGCTTCTTCGCACCCAATTTTCAGTCCTTCGGGTTCGAAATTTGACCGTTTACTGGTTTTAGAATGTGTTGATTTCCTCTTTCTCTGACCAGTTCTCTTCCAATTCAAAGGTCAACTCTGTTTCTTTTCCGCTGATTATTTCTTGATCTGTCGATATATCCCCAAGGGAAAAAGAAAATGTATGGAACTCAAAGCAAAATAGACCTTGCCGTTGAATACCAAATCCCAAATACCGATTTTGAGGCCCAGCGTCTATTCCAGAGAGCGAATCTCACTGTAAAATTCCAAGACTATATGATTTCACGGTAGAAGTGGAGTGTAGATGATGTCATGTGTGGTTGAATGAGGTACGAGAAAGAGTGTGAGGCAACAGGGAAGGGTATGGTGGGATTGGAAGCCAACAAAGGTGCAAATTGGTATTTGAAATACTACCATAGGCGAAGGTAGTGCCCTTAAGAGTTCCTTGAAATTCTCTACACTTGTTAAATGCCATCACTTGAAGAAGTTGATTAGGAAAGGGATTCCCCCAAGTCTACGGCCTAAGGTGTGGTTTTCCTGTCGGGGGCTGCCAAGAAAAAAGTCCACCGTGCCTGAGAGTTATTACGATGATTTGACGACCAAAGCAGTGGAGGGGAAGGTCACCGCCGCCACCAGACAGATCGATCTATGTGAGTGGCCCTGCCATGCCTGTAATAGCGGATTCTTATTTGTGAGATCTATTATGATGATGTATCAAGCGTTGATACTTTAAAAATATGAGATGGTTTTGCAAAATGGATTACCATCATAGTTATCAAATGTAACTGCATACATCTTTATAGGTTATTGATATGATTATTTGAGAACGGTATGCACCAGTATCCATATGAATGTGATTAGTAAATTTCTTTGCTTCTTAGAATCATTCTTCATGCCTACTAACAGGGACCTGCCACGAACCTTCCCTGGTCACCCGTGGTTGGACACTACAGAAGGACATGCTGCTCTTAGGCGTGTTCTTGTTGGCTATTCCTTTCGTGATTCTGATGTTGGATATTGTCAGGTTAGTTAGTTTGATACTTTGCTTCACTGCCCTTTGTTCTTTAACTATATCTGGCTTTCTTGAAGTCTTAATCATGAAACGAAATATATGCTTTGATAGTTAGTCTGATTTTGTACTGCTAATAAAGATGGAGCATGTCAAAGTTCTTTTGTTTAAATTAACTATTTGGCTTTTAGATATGAATAATGCATGTTTTTCTCTGATCACAGATGTTGCATAGATGCCTGAAAACATTGGTTCGTAGTTATTGACTCATGTAATATTCTTCCAGGGGGTTAAATTACGTTGCAGCATTATTGTTGCTTGTCATGAAGACAGAAGAGGATGCATTTTGGATGCTGGCAGTCCTATTGGAAAATGTCTTAGTTAATGACTGCTACACAAACAACTTATCAGGATGCCATGTTGAACAAAGAGTGTTTAAAGATTTACTTGCTAAAAAGTGCCCAAGGTATTTTCATTTGATGACTTAACACTGCCATTGTTTGCTTCTTCGGCATCTTCTGAAAAATGGAGAAAGTAAAATGCAGGAGAAACGGCTCATTTGGAAGCTTTGGAGTTTGATGTCTCCCTAGTTGCCACTGAGTGGTTCCTTTGCCTCTTTCTCGAAGAGTTTACCTTCAGAGGTTAGACTGATGTTGCAAATTAATTATCAGGAAAAACCTTGTCTTGGTCATTGATAAATTAGTGGACTTTCATTTTGTTCCTCCATAAATAATTTCTTTCAATTTAGTCCCTCAATCATTGAATTGTTTGCAATGCCATCCTTTCATCCCATCTCCATCCAAAATGAAACATCAAACCTCATGGTTGGCTAACTTCAATGTAATGACCTCTAGGGTAGACTATTAATTTTTGGATGGAGACTGAATCAAAAAAGGCAATATTGCAACCATTTAACTGTGGAAGGATTTACATTGAAAGATATGATCAACCTATTTTTGAGACCAAAATAGGATTTCTTCCCCTTTTCCCTCCCACCTTTTCAATATTTCCCCCTTATTAATATTTCTTCCGTGGGATATCAGACAACTTTGCGAGTGTGGGATGTCATGTTCTACGAGGGGGCAAAGATTATGTTTAACGTGGCTTTGGCAATCTTTAAGGTATCAACACTATCTCGCCTCTATGTTCTTTGCATTGTGTTTTAGGTCTATCTCCTCTCCCTCTCTATCTCTCCGTGGCACAGAAACATATGGCCAAATATGCTGTGAAAGAAGAGGGGTGTTGAGATCTGACATTTGAAACCTCCAATTGTAGATGAAGGAAGATGAGTTGCTTCTTACGCATCACGTTGGTGAGGAGGTAATTGATATTCTGCAGAGGACAACCCATCATCTATTTGATCCAGATGATTTACTGACAGTAAGAATTCCTTTTTCTCAATTTCTCTCTACGTCTCTAGTTTATTCCCAAAAATGACACAATAATAAGCCTTTAAGTGGAGTTGATTATATGAATTGTACGATGTTATTATGTTCCGGTAACAATCAAATTCCTGGATATGACTTAATAAAATAATGATGATTAAATTTGATTATGATGGTGCGTAACTTATTACTGCTAACTTCAAAAATTGAATTAAAGTAGCATAATAGTAAGACCTAAATTGTTCTAGTCAAACATGACTAATCACAGAGATATTACGAAGATTCACATTCATCTTGAAAGCAAGTCCTAGCTCTTAAGTGTATGAAAAAATATTTGGTATGGATCGTAGTTCTGTCATTTCTGTAGAGATGGTTTCTGTGCTGCTGCAAAAGAGCAGACCAATGTCCTAACGATTCAGACGTAGACTGATTGCGTGTATCTTTAATAAAGGAATATATTTATTATTTTAAATGAAGCAATATACAGAAGGAAAACATGATGGTGAAAATAAAAGAAGTTATATGAAATTTAGACCGTTTATATTTGATTTCAACAGATTGGAAAAGATCTATTGCAAAACGAGTGTGCCAAGCAGAGTATCTCAACTTTACTTCTGTTTGGGAAAATTGTATCCCAACTTGTGATTAAGAAAAAAAAAAAAAATTGAAAAATAGTTGCAAACTTACCATCATAATGTATGAGTTCCACCAAGGCATTTGCTTTGCTCTGTTCTAATGCTCAATTGCAGAACTCATCTGCTTCTCCTGCATTAAGCTGAAGCGTTTTGAAGCGTTTTCTTATTTATCCTGTACTTGCAGGTAGCATTTGATAAGATAGGCTCCATGACAACGAACACCATATCAAAGGAAAGGAAGAAACAAGAACCTGAAGTGATGAAGGAACTTGATGAGAGGTTGAGACGGTTAAATTCAGTTCAAGTTGAAGAAAAATAGCAATTTCCTAGGTCTAAGTTGATCTGAAATAGGAAACTGTCCTAGTGCTACACTGTCTCTGTCTCAGGGAGGTGGATGTTGAGTTCACGCCCTTCTATGAATTCGTCTGAATGAAAGTTCCTATCCAAGTGCATGAGACCTGCTGTTTCAGGGTATACTTGTAGGTGAGAATGTAAATGAGAATGGATACATCATAATCTGTTAATCTACGGCGCAGATTTGATCAAGGAATCGTGGGATTTCGTTGATCTTCTAGTTCTGCAATTTTAAGCATGAGCTTTGCCATGAATATATATAATAAAAGTTTCCTTGTGTCAATGACTTTCTCTCGAGGCATTTGTGCCTATGAACTTGAAACCTGAGAATATATACGTGAAATATGTAAACTAATGAAGTACGGAGACATTAAACATGATTATTTCCTTGTTCGTTTCAGCCATATTTGTTTATCTCCTCTATCACCATTGTAGTAGTGAAATAAGGAACAGAATAGCTTTGAAGAAGCGGGATTATAATGCATGAGTTTCATCCCTTAAATCTATTTGCTATGGCATAAAGAAAAGAAAAGGATTTACGAAGGCATTGTCAAAGCTTAATACAATGTAAATAAGTTGAAATGAGTTACCACGAAAATGCAGTTAACTATCAATTGGAACCTATTTCCGAGTGATTGGAGAGGGTATGATTAAGGTTTTTTTTAAGCATTTACCATCATAACCCTTTTTCTTTTTACCAAATTATAAAATTGCTGTGTAGAAATTAAATTTTTCTAACAGTCATGTTGAAAAAATCTCGGCGGCGAAACTCCTCAGAATCTCACCAATCATACTACTAGAAACGATTTGTTTTTTCTCTCTATTTTTTCTTTTTATCTTTTTGAATAAATCTCTGCTTTTACTTTGCTTGAGCACTTACAAATCTAAAGTAGTAAAATGAAATCGAAGAAAAACTTTTTCTCCATGGCATGATACGTGCGAGGAATCAATCGTGTAATCTCAGATTTATGAAGTGTTTAGATAAAAATCGAACATTGTTTTAAAAGTAATTTCACAATATACGAAGTAAATATTATTTTCTGTTTTTAATATAAGAATTAGTTGAGTAATTAGAGTAGATTAAAGAAATTAATTAAGTAGTTATTGTAATAAATATATATTGTCTTATTTAAAATATCCTTGCTAATAAATTTCATTTGATTAAATATTTAATGTGTGCAATTACTATAAGGATTACCTTAAAAAACATAAATAAATATGAGAAATAAAATAAATTACAGTCTTATATATTTAGAACAAAATTAAAAGTCAAATTAGCTCTTATATTAAAATCTGAAAATAATGTGTGAAAAGAGTTTTATCTTTAAATTAAAAGTGTTTTTTTAATTCCAAGCACCACCTTAAACAGAATCTACAAAAGCGAAAAGTGTCGGTCACTTGAGTGAAAAAACTCAACAAATCGAAAAAAACGTCCAAAATTCAAATTCTTCTAATCTATAACTTTTTTTTAAAAAAAAAAAAAGCTTTTTTTTTTTTCATATTTTGTCTTAATGATTTAAAAGTTTCAATCACTCTAATGCTTTTTTTTAATTTTACCCTCTTTTAATTATTATTAAAAAAAAGAGATGTTATCAATATGGAAGTCATTTACATACAACAAAAGATACGTTGCACTCACAGATCATACTTGCACGTACTCAAATTCAGATCCTTTTAGCTAATTAAATTTTCAAACAGGGTTTTTACCAATTTTTTCATGATTTATTGACAAAAAGATAGAAGAATAATTTGTAAATAAAAAGAGAAAAAATTTTAATAAAAAAACAATTAAAAAATTTTATCAGTATTTATTTACCATAAAAAAACGTGCTACAAATCACTTAGATATATTACCTATATATTATTATAAGAATTTTTTTAATTTTTATTTTGATTCTAAAATAAAATCTCAATCTACTTTATTTATCACATTTATTTATTTTAATACTGTTCTTATAAAATCTCAATCTACGAATCAAGTTATGGGTGGTATTTCAGTTTGGCCAACAAGGATGGCGAACAAATAATTGGAGTGCCATTCTCCTGAACTCATTTTTTCGGCAGATTCTTGAAACCCCGTGTGTGTTGCGTCTAGCAGTAGCACTGTATCTATCTATCTATCTGACTATCTGAATGTGACAATGTCGCACACAGAAGTACAGAACCCTCAACAGCTTCGTCAAAATCCAATGTCCCCTGCGCAGCGCAACAATTCCTTGACCATCGACTCTGACCTCGACGGCATCGACCTTGACCCCTCCGATTTCGGCTCCTCCATCCCTCTCAAGAAGGTCCCCAACGGTGATGCTTTCGCCGCGCCTCTCGCGCCGGCGATGTTGACCGCCTCCGTTACCTCCTCGAGTCCGGAGTCAACGTCAATGCTCGGGACCAGTGGGACTCTGTTGCTCTCTACTATGCTTGCCTTGCCGGTCACCTCGATGCTGCTCGCATGTTGCTCGAGAGTGGTGCCATCTGCTCTGAGCACACATTCGACGGTGACCGTTGCCACTATGCCGCCCTTAATTTGAAGGTCAGGAAGTTGTTGAAAGCATTTGAGGCAAGACCGCCGCCTCTGGGTCCCTTGCAGGCGGCGCTGAGAGATACTTTCTTGGGTTGTGCCGCTAATAGGGCCTACTTGGAGCTTGCTGATTCTCAATTTCAAATTTCTGGTTAGTTGTTATGCATTATCATTGTTCTATTCAGAGGGTGAATGAATTATTCATTATGATGGATTCAGTTTCCATTTTGAAGCGTTGCATTATTTATATAGTGTAGTATGGTATTCAAACCACAACAAAAATGGTCATTTTATTTGGTCTGCTCGATGATTAAGATTAGTTTTAGCACTGTCTTTAAGAGAGGTAAAGAAGCGAGCGCGGGGAATATGTGGAAAGAGAAAAGTTGAATTAAGTAATGATCACCCAACTTTTAAATATCAATGATGATTTTCATATTAAACCGAAGTCTGAAGTTGCCTATTGAATTTTGATTTAACTAGATGAATAATTCGAACTTATATGTCAAGATTTTTTTTTTAAATTGTATACTTTTTAATCCAAGTACTTCGGGCCAAAAAAATTCCAATAACTACTAAATTTTGCCAACAAATTGAGCTGCCTCTTTTTATTGCAATTACTATATAATTTTCTTTTTTTAATTTGCTCTAAATTAGTCAACGGTTGCCCTCTGGTTTTGGATTGTGCAAGTAACGAAAAGTTCTAACATGAATGCTCATAAGGTGAACTGTGTTGGTGAAAAGTGCAAGATGTTGACATTAACTTTTGTTTTGCAGTACGAGGTGTATTTAAGTAACCAAAGATCACTAAATGCAAAACTTTCAGAGTAGTTTTATTGAAACAACATAAAAGTTTGCTTGATCTTTACTTGGGCAAAATATGACTTTATCCTTGCTTCCTACAATCCTATTGTTCTTCCATAAGCTTGGGCATGTGTTCGCTTTATCTCAGGAAAATGGATCAAAGTTGTCTTGCCTAGGTTCCAGCAATTTTTCCATGATGAGCTTTCTAATGCTTCATTGATTTCAAGAGATTTCTTATAAGCAGTTCCATGGAAGTATCACTGCTTAGATTAAGTGAATTTCTTTGGAAGTATTTTTTCAACAATGATGTCGTAAGAAGACGTAGTCTGAGACTCAGTTTATTTGATTGAGTAGGTATATCATCAACTCAGGGACCCAATTGCAACCACTTTCCTCCGGATGTGGTTCTTCTATGTATCAGGAAGGCCTATTGAGGCTCACAGAGTCATATAATTGCAAGGTCACATTTTTCAAGAAAAAGTTTGAGAGTGATTGGAAAGAGCGCAGGGAAGTAAGATTCTCCAAGGAGAAATTGTCCTTTCCTGCTCTCTTTAGCATGTTGCACTTCTTTTATTAGACAGATTAGAGATTGCTGTAGATGACATGGAAGATCTT